>NC_088354.1:14282500-14547500 GCF_036884655.1 Musa acuminata AAA Group
TTGTGATATGTTTTGTCTAGGGCACATCTCTGTTCTTTTACGTTCTGCAATAATCAAAGTGCCCCCGGTTCAAGTATTATGATGACCTTTAAAGAAACAAGATGCACTAAAATGAAACTTCATTTCTTCCTTGTTGGTATGAAAAATAAACTTAAATACAACTTATGGCTTCTAATTTATGTTAGGTTTTGATATATGTCACCCTTTTAATATTGTTCGATGTCCTAAGTGAAAAAGAGAAAGAAAAACCGAAAGACAAGGCTCGAAAAAATGCAGATAGATGGAACAATGCAAGCAGTAAGGCCATCGTTGTTCCCTCCTAATCTGATATCCAAGATATCTATAAACCATAAATTGATTGTGTAGCTAAATTTAATACATCAAGAATCACATATCACATTGACTGTATTGGGGTAACCTAGCGGTGAGTAGTTGTTTCTGTTAGCTTTTAAAATTATATTAACAAGACTTTAAATAGATTTTCTGCTGAACTATTTTTGTTTCAACTCATCAGTTTGATCTTCGTGGAGATATTTTTGGGATTTTGTCAGCACATCCATTGTCTCCTCTGATATCACTTCATCATATCGATCGTGTGGAACCAATATTCCCAGGCATGACTCATGTAGCAGCCTTGGATCATCTATTTAAAGCTGTAAACATTGATCCAGGCAGGATTTTGCAGCAAACTATTTGTTATGACAGCACAAAATTGCTTACTGTTTCGGTTTCCTGGGGATATGTGGTCCAGGTTTTTGAAGGCAATCAACTTCTTGTAGATCTGCTTTCTTTGCCACAAACATTTACTCCATGGAGGAGAGGTCGTAATTCTTCTTTAATTCCATATATGTTGAACACCAGGGAGCTCAACAAAGATCCATGTAAAAGACCAGATATTTTCTTTTTTGAGAGTGTGGCTTTGAATAAGGAGAAAATACAGAGCAATTACACAAGGCATGCATTTGGAAATTGCCAACAAAAAATGAGTCCGGCCAAGGATCTTAAACAGATCAGGGTGTTCTCACAACAACTCCGTCGTCAGTCTGGGCTGGTACCATGTCTAACTTTTAGTGATCTACTACTCATTGTCCCTAAGTTCTAAGAGTTATATATCTAATTGAGGTGCTGGGTTGTCATAATAATTCTTTTGCAATTTACAGGCCATACGACGAGAGTGCTGCGATGTTTCACAAACATCTTCTGAAACAGTCATGGAGATAAATATCAGGAAATGTAAAGATGATGAGTTAATCGCGATGCATTGGTAGACAGGATGAGAATAGCTTAACCAAACAAGTTTGGAGAAAAACTGATATGGTTAATTTGAGGAAAAGAATGAAAAGAATATGTTTTTTGTTGAAAATAGTCTAGACATATAAATTTTTCATTTATACATGAAGTTTATGCTTTTGGTGTCAATTTTCTTTTTGAATTTTTGAACCATTGTATTTGTCTACATTTGTCTGTTGCTGGCACATTGTGTCATGAACCTTTACCATGGCTACAAAGACGAAGGCATTTCATTACCACACAAATGCAGCACTTTTCAAGTTAAGGAAGATGTCAATCATCGGAATATAGTCGGTCATACGATGCAGATGCCTGATGCCTATCAAAAGGGAGAAGGTACTTCTACCTGCAATTCAGGTCATAACCTACATAGTTGCTAAGTTATATTCTGTCTAGTATTAGTTTATGCTTCTCTTTGGAATGAACATTTCTTTTGTTTATCATGTTCTATTTTTCCTACTTTTATGCTATTCTTTAAATCAAGCAAAATGTCAGTGATGATGCCAGGAGACTTGCTTTGTTTTGGTGGCAAATCGCTCCTACCTGTATTGAATAAAACTAGCCAAAAATGATCTGACCTTTTAGGACAGGATGTGATAGTTGGATAGCAGCAATTAAGAGTATATTTCTTTTGCTATGTCATGATGCTAGTCATCAGTGTTACATGTCTTTCTGATTTGGAACTATTCTGGATGAGCTGGTGTAATTAGTTTAACTTTGCAATTAGTTTATATATATGGATAAATAACTATTATATAAGCCTTTTGTTTATATCATATACTTTGGAAGACATTAAGATGACACAAGTATTTTGATTCAAGAATAGTCATATCCCTAGATGACATTGAGATCCATAATCCCCCCTCCTAGACACCTCCTGCCCTAAAAAATCCTTCAGGCTTTAGGGGGTCGTATTTGGTCTGCTCACTCAAAATTGCATGGCACCCTTGCAAAAAGAGACTTGTGTACTAGAACAAAGAACTGTGCCCCCTGGACGGTGGGGCAGATTGTTGGGATGGGTAACAAAGATATGAGCTCAAGGGGTGACCAAATAACAAGATGATAATGACTTACTGGTCATACTTTTGACTGGAGATGGTGATTACTAAAAGAGTTAAAATTTATATCAAGACAAGAGATGTGCACTTGAATATGATTTTGCACAAAAAAAGCGAAGGGTGCAAGGAGAGCATGATGAAGAAATGGGAAGCATTAGATTCTTCCCCCTTGAGCAAGAAGAGCATGATGATCATTTTTAAGTGCTTGTCAAACAACTCTTTGTCATTACTGTTGTTAGTAAATCACTTAGCCTTCTTATCTCGATGTTTTCTGATTATTGAACTTCATAATCCTCATGAACATTACTTTTTAAAATGACTATGTTTATCTGTTAAATTTCCACGAGTTCTCTGTCTTAAATTGCTAGTCTTTTATTTTCTTTTAGATTTCTAACGTGAGAGTCGAGACAAGTTGCATTTATATTGAATTAGTTGCAAAGATACCTGTATAATTCCTCTTCATAGAAGTAACAGAAAGAAATATGCACCTATGCTTTATCTTATTCTTCATGTTAGCTGCAAAAGAAGAGATTTCCGTCGGTTCTTTCCATTTTTTGTTGCTTGCTTTTTTGGCATGCTTTGATTTTGTTGTCATCTTATTTACGGATTATCGTCCATCAGGAAGACTATTCTAATTGAATCTGCACAATCAAGAGTTTCACATGTTGGACATAGTGTATAACTATTTCTACTTTTTGAACCCATATATTGGATTTGCAGTATGATTATCATATCATTTGCTTATGTTGCTCTTTTAACCCAGATATTTTCTTACAAGCCAAGAATTCAGTTCAGTCTCCTGACCCTTTTTCCATTTGTGATTAGCTGACATTATCTTCCATCATGGAATGCCATTTGGGCTTTTATAAATGGCTACAAGACTGATTCAGATTGTTGTCCTTTAAAGAAAGATTGGTTCGTTCGAGCTGCTTATAACATCTCTGCATTTGCTGACTGATGAAAGGCAAACCAACCTTCAGAGAATAGATTGACCTTCATCGAGTAGCATTGTTCATTCTTTGTTCTTAAAGGAGTTACTGATTCATCAATGAAGAAGCAAACTCATGAATGAGCTGGACGAGTACGAGACATCCAAACCAAATATCTGGCTGGGTAGATCAAGATTCATCTGAGACGGAGAACATCTGCTGGACTTTGTACACTTCAAACCATGTCTACAGGTCTGGTTTTTCTCAGTTCAGAATTTGGACAGCAAAAAAGATTCACAAACCAGTTTGTATGTGCCAGTCCTTTTGATACATTTTGTATCCAGAGACCAGAGTTCTATAACTTTTTAAGATTACATCAGCTTCTTTTAGTTCATGCTTCTAAATGGTTGACAATGGAACTGTATCATCAATCTATATTATGTTAATGAAATGCTTTACCATTCTGTGACATCTTGACATCATCTTAGGGGTAAGTCATGCGTTCTACAAGTTGGCATCATCGACTTAGTGTTGTTTCAATGATATTTTTGGCCATGTTGGAACATGTTTACATCATGAAGCTCCTAGCTACAAACAGTAAATAATTGCATTCTAGATCTTGTCATGGGGATATAATATTATTATAATCATCATTGCTAAAATGATATCTGATATGTAATCTTAGTAATGTAAAAAAATACTTAAAAGTTATTCTATTATAAATATATGATTTGCATGATATATGAAGCTCAGTTTTGATTAGCTCTTTTTATGACTTGTTATAAATAAATAAAAAATGTACATGTTGTTGTGTATTTGAAGCAAGAAGTGATTGAAAATAATTTATAAGTTCTGATATGAAGATTTATTTTTATATCTGGTTTTGTTAGTATGTTACTTGCTCATATCCTGTTACTCAAACAAGTAATACATGGATATACTTGGAAGAGCCATTCAAATATTTTATATATTTTTGAAGTATAGATTTGGTTTCAATAATAATGTTATATAGATTTAGATATTATTAACCATTGAGGATGTAATTAAATTTATTGAATATATTATGAATATGTGAGATCAATGAAAAAGTTTTATATAAGTTTTGACCTTGCTTTTCTCATAAGGAAGTTTATGGGGAGGATCATAGTTGCTTTTTTTTTTTAACTCAGATATTTTCTTAAACTATCTGTTGGGTAGAATAGATTGACCTTCTTTGAGCCTAGCATTGTTCTTTCTTACATGAATTAATTTGATCGGGTTAAGATTAATATATATCGAGTTAGACATCAATTTAGTGTAGACTTGAGCTTATTATTGAGTCAAGCTTAATATATGTATGATTATTTTTTAGTTATTCTTTTAATCTCTCCTGAATACCATAATTAAGTTTGACTTTGGTTGTAAAGTTCATATTGGTTCAAATCTCTCTCCTTTATTATGGTATCAAATTAGTCAAGATTAATACATATCGGTTCGACTGGAAATGTTTAAACCAATATTAAGTCAAACTTAATAGTCTCTCCATAGTTACCGATGTGAGATAATTTATGAATAATTTCTAATATTCAAGTTTGATCGATAATTTATCAACTTAAATTTTTGGATAAAATTAATATCGGACTCAATATATATTAATCTTTATTAGTTTAACTCGTATTCATTATTGATGGAAACCGAATTTAGTAATTGTCGAATCAAGATTCCAAGATTCTATCCGAGGCAAGAACATCTCCTGGACTTTTGTAGATTGTGGTTTCAATACATGCCCCTACAGGCTTTTCATAAGTCAGAATCTGGGCAGCAATATGATGATCACAAACCAGTTTGTGCGTGCCAGTCTTTTTGATACGTTTTAGCGGAGAATAGAATCGTATCACATTTAAGATTACATCAGCCTCTTTTAGTTCATAGTATCACATTTGAGTCAGTCTTATCAATGGCATTGAAATTGAAGCTATTTAAAAATCCCGTATATCTTAGAAATGCGAGACTGCTCTTTAACATAATTTTATTTTTTAATAATTAATTTAATTTGACATGGATAAGGGAGTCTAATTTTAAAGGGTCGTTTTAAAATTGCCCATTCCATCATTATTTTTTTTAATCTCAATCGGCCATTTATTGTATCAAATTAAGTTCATGATATTTAGTGTTTTTATTCAAACAAAAAATACTTTATCAATGATAAGAAATCTAAATAGTCGATTCCAAATTGGTAGGATGTTTTAACCTTATTATTATTGTGTAATAGTGCCCTTTTAATTTAAGTTTACTTTTTGTTTCCCCGCAAAACAAATTCTAACAATCTTGACCTCGTGGCTAATAGCAACAACTTTTGACTTGGATTTGGAAAACGCGTGACGTTTATTTAATTCATCTCATCCATATTAAAATCCCAACAAGCTTCCAAGTCAATTTATACATCATATACACACATTGAAAGCTTCCAGACTACACATGGCTGGGTCAACTTCCGGCATACGACACAGTCTGTCACCCGCGTTTTGTTTGGCAGCCCCAAATCGTTGACTATTTTTGGTGAAGACTTAACGATCACTCTCTCCTCTTCCATGAATCCTTCTTCCCTCACCAACTCTATATAACCACTGCAAGCTTCCCATCATTAGCACGCAATAAGCACATTCTTCTTCTTCTTCTTCTTCTTCTTCTTCTAGCTCATCAAGCATCTCCACCTCCTCCTCCTCTGCAGCCCCTTCTGTTTCTGTGACGATGGCTGCAATGATGAGAGCTGTAATGGCGATAGCGACGGTGGCAGCCATCTCTGCGATTGCCATGGGCGCCAACTACGACGTCGGCGGCCCCGCCGGCTCTTGGGATCTCGCCACTAACTACACGCAGTGGGTCTCCGGCAAGGCATTCCGCGTGGGTGACACACTGAGTGAGTCCTCTCCTTCCTCGTTTTCCTCTCCTTCCTGGTTTCCCCCCCTCCACATTGCTTATGATGTCAAAGTATATGATGTTATGCACATTCTCGCTGAGGTAATTAAGAAGTAGGATGTGAGGGAGTTGATAGCTTATGAATGCTCACAAGTAGTGCAGTTCTTGATCTTGGCATGCATTGGCAACCAACTCTCATATTCTTCTCTTCAGTTGTTCTTTCCGTAACAATAGATTCTTTCATGTGATGATGATGGTCTCTTGGAACGTAATAAATGAAGCAATGAATGCAAGTAATGTTTATTGATAACTCCTCTAATCCATATTATTTAATAAATAGAGCTAAAAACTATAACATTTATAATTATTTACATTAGTATATTTTAGGATTATATAATTAATCATGTTTATAAAAAACTAATGATTGTATACACTTGTTAGCTTATCAGTAGAGGAGTAAGGGGTGTCAGCTTGCTTAGCTAGTAAACACTTTGATAGTTAAGCGTAAAAAAATAAACGTATTAAATTGATCGTTTAATCTAAAATTTATCTTTTATTAAAAATATAATTGTCTACAACTCAATATCTAATCAAAATCATATTCAATATTGTATATAATTAAATTCACATTTTTATTGCAACATAAATATCTTAGAAGCTATACTCCTTTTGAATGCAGCATTCAAGTATGCGTCGAGCCATGACGTGTTGGAGGTGTCGAGCGCCGCCTACAGCTCGTGCACGACGAGCAACCCCATATCGACGAGCACCGGCGGCAACACCGTCGTCACGCTCAACAGCACCGGCTCCAGGTACTTCGTCTGCGGAATTCCCGGACACTGCGCTGGTGGCATGAAGCTCCAGATCGACGTCGCCTCCCCGACCTCAACTCCTCCTCCTTCTCCCTCCTCCACCCCCCGCTCCCCCCCTGTTGCTCCCTCCCCGCGCTCGCCTTCTGCGCTTCCGCCGTCATCTTCGACCCCAGGCTCCGTCCCTCCGCCGGCATCTTCGACCCCAGGCTCCGTTCCTCCGCCGTCTGCCCCCACAGCGTCGCCGCCGACACCGAGCGGCGCTTGCCTGAAGGCGAAGGCTACTCTCGGACTCGGTTCGGGAATCGTCATGCTGATGCTTATGGCCCTGTGAGAGATGATGCCATTCGCTGTCATCAGTTGTTGCTCTTTCTTTGTCCTCTGTGGACTCACAGTGACAGTGAATCATAGGAAGCATTGTTATGTATTGATTCATTAGATCAATAAGAAATAAAAAACATTGTCATGCATCGATTGTTGCATCAGTGGATTATGAAATAGAAAACAAAGCTTTGATAGTGATTGCTACTGTGCCAAGAAACAGCATAAGCTTCTAATAGCATATGTTATTAGGAGCAATTATTATAAGGCCTTATTCACTCTAAATCATGTCTCTCAATCATTCGTTTCTAACTACATCACGATCCGAATCGATTGGATAATCGACTCTCGTTATTTGATGATCTTAAACAGAAGTCTAAGTCAGTAAAAGTAGGCTCATTTTAGTATATACAGAAATTTAATATTATAGTAAAAATAAATATTGTTATTAAATAAGTAAGAAAAAATCAATGATAGTCTTCACTTAAATATACATCACTATTAGTTGCTCACAAACCACATCCTCAGAATAATTCTTAATTGATATTTGTTTTCGGGTCTCTTTCTCTGACTAGCAAATATTTTATTTCAATATGCTGAGAAAAATTTATTTCCATATCATCACAAAATATCTTTAATGGCTTGCTATCCATACTAAATCTTGAGATAAAATTTTATGATTTATAATCTCAAAGCATATTATAAATTCAACTTTTATTATTGATAATGCAATAAATGATTATTTTATATTTTTCTATGAAATTTCTCCTCCAACTAATATGAACATGAATACTGAAGTAGATTTTCAAATATTAAGGTAATTTATAAAATCAATATTTGAATAACCTATCAGTTGATTTGATCTCTTATAGATGAGCATATAATTTTTTTGTCCATCACAGATATCTCATCATTTTCTTTACAACTTTTTAATGTTTTATTTTGGGTTGTTTTGGTATCTATCAAGTATTCCAATTACAAAATTGATATATGAGCTCGTATAAATTTAAACATATAATATACTTCTAACTACGCATATTATTTGATTCTTTTCTATATTATTCTTAAGATACTAGTTTGGATTAAATTTTTTAACTTTAGTAATAGATATATCATCAATAGAACAAAACTACATACTAAATCTCTTTAAGACTAGGCCAATATATCTTTTTTGAGATAGTCATAGTAAATCTTAAAATTTCTAATGAGAAACATCTTGGTTTAATGCAATAAACCATGATCACTGCTAAGAAAAATATCATTTATATATAAGACCAATATAATAAACTTATTCTCATTGATTTTTAGATAGATACACTAACAAATAATATTTTTTCTTAAATTTAAATAAAGTAATAATTTTATAAAACTTTATATACCATTGAAAGTTTGTTTAAGGCCATAAATAAATTTTTAAAGTTTGCAAGCCCAACTTTCCTTTCCCTTATTTACAAATCATTTAGATTGTTCAATGTAGATATTTTCATCTAAATCCCGATTCAAAAATATTATTTTAATATCAAAATGATATCACTCAAGATAATAAGCTACTAATATCATAATAATCCTAAATGAGCCCTTTTTAAAAATTAAAGAAAAGGTCTCATTATAGTTCATTCTTTTTTGAGAAAAATCTTTGGCCATAAGTCTAGCTTTATATTATTCGATATTGCCCTTGTTAGAAATGAGTCGATACTAAGAGAGGGGGGGGGGGGGGTGAATCAGTGTAGCGGATAAAATTATGTTGGTTCAAAAATTTTGTTTCGATTAAACCCGTTTCGGAAAGATGTTAACTTGAAGAATGCAGAAGCGTAGTGAAAGTAAGAATTTAGTTTGTAATAAGGTAAATATCAAGAAGTAAATGCAAATCAGATTTTATAGTAGTTCGGTCATCGTGACCTATATCCACTCTACCGATTCCTCTTCCATCGAGGCCAACGGCATCCACTAACGATCTTCCTTCAATGGGAGAAGATCAACTACTCTTATACAACTCAATTCTCCTTTTGACAGGTTCAGGAGAGAACCTTTACACCCCCTTTACTTATCTCTCAAACGACATTAACACTTTGAGCTTTAAGAGGAGTTCTCATGAGATTACAAAAATGTTTTTCTTCTTTTTTACTCTCAATTCTTGTGTATGTTAACCAGGGATGCGAGGGGTATTTATAGGCCTCAAGTGGATTCAAACTTGGAGCCTAAAAATGTCTCATCCCAGGTCCTTTGGGTACTGGCAATACCATCGCCTGTGCTGGGTAATACCACCGCCTGCAGCACTAATACTGACACTAACACTGAGTGGTACCATAACCCAGTCTAGCGGTACCACCGCCTAGTCTGGCCGTACCACTGCCTGACAGTCTCTTGGAAACTGTGTCTGGGCATACGATCACCCAGACTAGCGATACCACCGCCTGACATAGTCTCAGAGACTGTGCCACGATGGTTCCACCTATTGGGTCACTGTTTAGGCCTTTCACTTGGCCCAACATAGCCTAAACTTCGGTCCAATTGACCTCTAACTGAGTTGATCAAATTCCAACCCAATTATGTGTTAACTATGAATTTTAAGATATTTACTAAGCTAAATAAGTCCGTAAGTCTAGGTTTCTTTTGGCGAGCTTTCAGCAAACTTCCGACGATCTCTCGGCAATGTTCCAATGGACTCTTGGCAAGCTCCTAAACTTCACGACGATCTTCTTGGCGAGTTTCGACGAGCTTCTTTGGCAAGATCCTAGACTTCTTGATCAATTCTGACCGAACATCCGATGAACGTCTAGACTTCCGACGAACTCTCGAACTCCTAAAGAAATCTCGTTCTTGACTTTGGGACTTTATTTTGCTTTATGCCTTGATTGATATTGTAGTTAATTATGTACACTTAAAGCCTATTTTGATTTAGATAATTATTACTAAGCTTGAATCAAATATTATCCTGCATGTCATTGGTTCATCGACGCTTCGTCTGATTCTTCAGTGTATTGCCCAATAGGCTAGTTGACCTCTGCAACTCTGATTTCCTTAGCGTAATTTTCACTCTTCTTAGCCCGATGCCCGAACCCATGGCCCGAAGCCTTCTATCGATACGTCGACCGATCATTCGACTCGACGTCCAATATTCTGACATGTTTTTCTCCAGCACAACATGATTCTTCATGCTTTAATTATCTCTCCCCGATCGAAGCTTCCTATGTCACTCAAAATATAGATCAAATCATAAACACTATCAATTAGTTTCATCATCAAAATCTGAGATTCAACAATCTCCCCCTGTTTTATGATGACAATTAATTGATGACGGAGTAACCTTAACTCCCCCTATCAATATGCCATATTGATAGAACCTTGAATTCAAGCTGAATTAAAGTCAAAGAAAATTTAATCATGAGTCCAAGCAACATAAAATCATGCATAATCAAAATTTTAATATTTCATTCCATGTATGATCATTATAACTTTTCCTCCTTTGTCATCAATAAAAAGAAGTGCATTTAGCAAGTTTCAAATCATTACATTATAAACATAATATCAAGTTTTATCATCATGTAAGCTAGCAATAATTTTGAGTTTTTCAAGTTCATAAATTTTGCAAGATGTGCAAGTTAGCATGTTTTGTATTTCTAGCAATTTTTTTCTCCATACAATTTGCAAGCTTAGTAAATTTAGTGAGTTTTATATAATTATAGAACATGCAAGCTAGTAAATTTTACACATATGAAAGTTGGTAAAATTTTACATATTTTGAGATGAGCAAGCTTTTTGCTTCTCTTTATGATATATATCTTAGCAAACATTAGATTTGCAAGATAGCATTTCTTGCTTATCTTTTGAGATGAGCAAGCTAGCAAGTTTGTCTCTTTTCATGATGTGCACACTAGCAATTCTTTCTCCCTCTTTGTCATTGGCAAAAAGAGGGCAATAACAATACAATAGTTTAATTTATTTCTCTTTACTTCAATCTTCAAATCATGACAAGGATAAATAACAAAGATGAAGAATCAAGTCATGAATGTCAAGAGATCATATATTATTTTTTTACAAATTTTTCCTTTTGTAAATAGAAAGCATGATAGCAAACATTCTTGATTCAAAAAAAAGACTCAAGTTATAATTTCAAAAATTCACAAGAAAAATCATGATTCATTTGATAAAAATATTATCGATTCATGCATTTGAATAAATAATTTTAAACAAACATCACTTCAACTCATCATGCATAATTTCAAATTATAAAATCATCAAACATGATATAATTATGTATTTTCAAAACATTCATCATTATTTTCAACTCATTCAATTTATCAAATCAACAAAGTCCCTTTCAAGAAATTCAAAATGAAATGAAGAGATTTATCGATCTTTTGAAATGCTAATGATTTCCTTTATCCCTTTTGTTATTATAAATAAGAAGAAAGAAAAGGGGAATAATATATAACAAAACTCAATCATAAATTATCAAGATGTCAAGTAGTATATTATGGTTTATTGGAATAAGTCTCCTTTTTAGTGAATAGCAAAAAGAATCGTAGGAGAACAAGATCTCAATTCATACATATAAAGTCTTCAATCATCAAAATCATTTACATAGTCCAAGAGATTCATACAAATAGATTCATCAATCTTTTTTTGAAAACTCAATAAGATAGGGATTGAGAAGTTTTCAAGAAAAATATATTTTCTTTTTATTTCATAGCATGCCTTTATTATTTATGTGAAATCAAAACATGCATCATCATTTAAAACCAAAAGACAAAGACAAGATTCATCACAAAATTCTTGATGACAAAAAATATAACACATTAAACATAAGGCTTCTTTAAACAAGAGATTTAATTTATCATTTTAATTCAAATGATAATACATTTTTCTTTTTATATGTTTCGTTTTATGTGATTGGTTTCATATGAGTAAGCTCAAGTTTTTTCATATGAAAACCATCCATCATGTTTAAAACCAAAAATCAACTTTCATTATGACAAGGATCATTACTTTGGGCATGATACCAAAATAATAATTTTTTAAAACATCATTACTTGGGTATGCATGATACCAAAATATGGTTTCAAGTTTTCAAGGTATAACATGCACAATTTCAAGCTATAAACTCATTAAGCATGATTTCAAATAATCAAGCATGGTTTCATAAAGTATTTTTATTTTTAAATGAATCTAACTTTTCATGCTTAGAGCTAGGAGTTAACATACAATTGTCATGCTTAAATTTTTAATTTTTTTTTTTAAATTAATAGAAAAAGAAGCATGATAATTATATATATATATTTTTTATTTTTTTACTAACTAATTAAAAATAACTCATGAAAAGCATCAAATAATTTTAAAATAAATTAAAGGTGTTTTGTTTGAGTTGTTTACCTCATTGTCGAGAGTCACCAAAGCGAAGCTTGCCACTTCGTCTTCATCGGTTTGCTCCTTATCTTCGAATGCACTCATTTCGTCCCAAGTCACCTTGAGTGATTTCTTATTCCAACTTCTTCTTTTTAAGTTCATTTTTACTTTTTGATTCATGTTTTAAGAACTTTTTAAGTTTTATTGTGAGAAGTTCAAGGTCATTATCATCATCACTTGAGTTATCACTCAAGTGGTATTCTATTGTTCGAAGTGTTAAATCCTTTATGTTCTTTGGAAGGTAGTTCTCATGTTCATCATGTTCAATGCAAGTCATTTTATAGGTCATCAAAGACCCAATAAGTTCATTAAGTGAAAAATAGTTTAAATCCTTCGCTTCTTGTACTGCGGTTACCTTTCGATCTCAATTTTTAGAAAGAGATTTTAGAATCTTGTTTACAAGTTCAAGATTAGAAAAAGATTTACCAAGTACTTTTAAACTATTGACGACATTCGTAAAATGGATGTACATGTCAATAATAGTTTTACTTGGTTCCATTCGAAATAATTCAAAATCATGCATCGAAAGATTTATTCGAGACTCTTTTACTCTATTCATGCCTTTATGAGTTACTTCTAGTGTGTGCCAAATCTCATGTGTAGTTTCGCATTAAGAAACATGATTAAACTTATTTTTGCTCAAAGCGCGTTCATAACTCTAGTATTCAAAGAAACAATTTTCTTTCCAAATCATTCCATTAGTTCATTGGAGTAGAAGACTTTTGAAAATTATTTTTAATAATATTTCATAAATCAAGGTTCAAGGAAAGCAAAAAAACTCTCATCCAAGTTTTCCAATAACTGTAGTCCATCCCATTGAACATAGGAGGACGAACGATAGAAAAGCCCTCTTGAAAGTGTTGAATCTCGGATTTTGATGATGAAACCAATTGATAATGTTTATGATTTGATATGTGTTTTGAGTGACATAGGTAGCATCGATCAGGGAGAGATAATTAAAGCAAAAAGAATCATATTGGGTTGGAAACATGTCAAAAGATTGGATATCGAGCCGACGGATCGATCGACGTATTGATAGAAGGCTTTGGGCCATGAGTTGGGCATCGGGCCAAGAAGAACGGATATTGCGCCAAGGAAATTAGAGTTGCGAAGGTCAACTGGCCAATTGGGCAATAGGCCGCAAGAGAGGATGATGCGTCGAACAATCCGACAAGGCATCGATGGACCAATGACATGCCGGACAATATCTGATTAGCTTAGTATTAATTGTCTAGATCGAAGTAGATTTTTATGTGTGCAGGATTAACTACGATGGCAAGACATAAAGCAAAATAAATTCTCAGAGTCAAGAACGCAATTTTGTTGGGAGTTCGAGAGTTCGTCGGAAGTCCGGACGTTTACCGGAAGTTCTACTAGAACCAACCGAGAAGTTCAAGAGCTTGCCAAAGAAGCTCGTCGGAACTTGCCAAAAAGATCATCATGAAGTCTATGAGCTTGCCGGGAGTCCGTTGGAACATTATTGAGAGATCATCGGAAGTTCGCGTAGAAGATCGTCCGAAGCTCGTCGAAAGAAACCTAGACTTATGGACTTGTTTAGCTTAGTAAATATCTTAAATTTTGTAGTTAGCACATAATTGGGATTAGAATTGGGCCAATCCAATTAGAAGACAGTTGGGCCTAAGTTTGGGTTGTGTTAGGCCAAGAGAAATGCCCAAACAATGATCAAACAGGTGAAACAATCGTGGCACAATCTCTGAGACTATGCCAGGCGATGGTACTACCCAGACACAGTCTTTTAGGTGGTGGTACCGCCAGACTAGGCAGTGGTACCGCTTAGTGTCGGGCTACAGGCGGTGATACCGCCCGTACCCCGAAATTTCAAAGATTTGAATTATGGCTCCAAGTTTTGAAGCCATTTGGGGTTTATAAATATTCCTGCATGGAGTAGTAAGAAAAGTGAACAAAAATTCTATATTTTTAGTGTTGAAAACTCTTGTAAAGTATAAAATCCCTCTTCCTAAAGTTTAGAGACCATTCTAAGGGAGAGTGTGAGGGAAGCTTTATAAAAAGGGGGTGTAAAGGTTCTCTCCTGAGCCTGCAAAAGGAGAATAGAGTTGTAAGAAGGAGGTTGATCTTTGCTTATTAAAGGAATATTGATAGTGGATGCCAGTGGCCTCGGCGGAAGAGAAATCAGTGGAGTGGATGTAGGTCACGATGACCGAACCACTATAAAAATCTAGTTTGTGCTTCTTTTGAGCAATTTACTTTAACTGTAAATCACTTTACTTGCTTACTACTTTCAATATATTTATGAACATTCTTTCAAGTCAAGCATATTTCCGGGATCGATTTTTATCGTACAAAGTATTTTTTAGAACTTACGTTTTTACCGCTGCACTAATTCACCCCCCCTCTTAGTGCCGACTCATTCCTAATAGTTGGTATCAGAGCCTTGTTATTTCTCATTTGGTTTAACACCTAAGAGAAATGGCTCTTTTCGGCTTTCAAGAGGGTTACTCTCTCATTCGTCCTCTCTTATTCAATGGGACGGACTACACATATTGGAAGACTCGAATGAGAATTTTATTACTTTCTTTGGATTTAAATTTATGGAGTATTGTGGAAAATGGTTTTTGAAGGTCTTCTATTCCAATGAACCATTGGAATGATTTGGAGAAGAAGACTTTTTATTTAAATGCTAGAGTTATGAATCATGTTGGGCCGGAAACGTGTTAGAACATTGGATGTTGAGCCGACGGATTGATTGACGTATCGATAGAAGGCTTCGGGCCATGATTTCGGGCATTGGGCCAAGAAGAGTGGATATTGTGCAAAGGAAATCAGAGTTATGGAGGTCAACTGACCGATTGGGCAATAGGCTGCAAGAGAAGACGATGCATCGAACAATCAGACGAAGCATCGATGAACCAAAGACATGCCGGACAACATCTGATTAACTTAGTATTAATTGTCTAGATTGAAGTAGATTTTTATGTGTGCAAGATTAACTACAATAGCAAAGCATAAAGCAAAATGAAGTCCTAGAGTCAAGAACGTAATTTTGTTGGAAGTTCAAGAGTTCATCGGAAGTCCAGACGTTCGTCGGAAGTTCTATCGGAACCAACCGAAAAGTCCAAGAGCTTGCCAAAGAAGCTCGTCCGAACTCACCAAGAAGATCATCATGAAGTTCAGGACCTTGTCGGGAGTTCACTGGAATATTGCCGAGAGATCGTTGGAAGTTCACCGGAAGATCGCTGGAAGCTCGTCGGAAGAAACCTAGACTTATAGACTTATTTAACTTAGTAAATATCTTAAATTTCGTAGTTAACATATAATTGAGATTAGAATTGGGCCAACCCAATTAGGAGACAGTTGGGCCCAAGTTTAGGTTGTGTTGGGCTAAGAGAAATGCCCAAACAGTGACCAAACAGGTGAAACCATTGTGGCATAATCTCCAAGACTGTATCAGGCGGTGGTATCACTAGTCTAGGTGGTGGTACCACCTAGACATAGTCTTCTAGGTGGTGGTACCGCCAGACTGGGTGGTGGTACAGCCTAGTGTCAAGCTGCAAGCAGTGGTACCGCCCGTACCCCAAAATTTTGGGGATTTGAATTTTGGCTCCAAGTGAAGCCATTTGGGGTCTATAAATACCCCAGCTATTCCTGCATAGAGTAGTAAGAAAAATGAACAAAAACTCTGTGTTTCTAGTGTTGAACACTCTTGTAAAGTATAGAGTCCCTCTTCCTAAAATTTAGAGACCATTTTAAGGGAGAGTGTGAGGGAAGTTTTGTAAAAAGGGGATGTAAAGGTTCTCTCCTGAGCCTGCAAAAGGAGAATAGAGTTGTAAGAAGGAGGTTGATCTTCACCTATTAAAGGAAAATTGATAGTGGATGCTGATGGCCTCGACGGAAGAGGAATCGGTGGAGTGGATGCCAATGGTCACGACGATCGAACCACTATAAAATTCTAGTTTGTGTTTTCTTTTGAGCAATTTACTTTAACTACAAATCACTTTACTTGCTTACTGCTTTCAATATATTTACAAACACACTTTCAAGTCAAGCATATTTCCGGGATCGGTTTTTATCATATGAAGTATTTTTCAGAACCGACGTTTTTACCGCTGCACTAATTCACCCCCCCCCCCTCTTAGTGCCGACTCATTCCTAACAGAAAGTCGAAAAGAGTCATTTCTCTTGGATGTTAAATGAAGTGAGAAATAACATGGCTCTGATATCAATTGGTAGGAATGAGTCGGCACTAAGAGGGGGGTGAATTAGTGCAGCGGATAAAATTACGTCGGTTCAAAATTTTCATTTCGATTAAAACCATTTCGAAAAGATGTTAACTTGAAAGCATGTGGAAGCATGGTGAAAGTAAAAATTTAGATTACAATAATGTAAATAGAAATAAGTAAATGCAAACCAGTTTTTATAGTGGTTCGGTTATCATGACCTACATCCACTCCGCCGATTCCTTTCCATCGAGGCCACCGGCATCCACTAACGATCTTCCTTAAATGAGCGAAGATCAACTGCCCTTTTACAACTCGATTATCCTTTTGATAAGTTCAGAAGAGAACCTTTACACCCCCTTTACTCCTCTCTCAAACTACACTAACACTTAAAGCTTTGAGAGGAGTTCTCACAAGATTACAATAGCATTTTTCTTCTTTTTTGCTCTCAATTCTTATTTATGTTAACATGGGATGAGAGGGGTATTTATAGGTCTCAAGTAGATTCAAACTTGAAGCCTAAAAATGTCTCATCTTGGGTCCTCCAAGTATTGGTGGTACCACCGCCTGTAGCACTGACATTGACACTGGGCGGTACCACCACCCAATCTAGCGATACCATCACCTGATACCACCACCTGATAGTCTCTTGGAGACTATGTTTGGGTGGTACCATCGCCCAAACTGGTGGTAGTGGTACCGTCGCTTAACATAGTTTCGGAGACTGTGCCACGATGGTTCCACTTTTTGGGTCACTGTTTGGTTCTTTCAATTGGCCCAGCATAGCCTAAACTTGGGCCCAATTGATCCTTAATTGAGTTGGCCCAATTCCAACCCAATTATATGTTAACTACAAATTTTATGACATTCACTAAGCTAAATAAGTCTATAAGTCTAGGTTTCTTCCGGCGAACCTCCGACGATCTCTCGGCAATGTTCCAGCGGACTCTCGGCAAGCTCCTAGACTTCACGACGATCTTCTTGGTGAGTTCCGATAAGCTTCTTTGGTAAGCTCCTTGACTTCACGACGATCTTCTTGGTGAGTTCCGATAAGCTTCTTTGGTAAGCTCCTTGACTTCTCGGTCAATTTCGATAGAACATTCGACGAACGTCCAGACTTCCGATGAACTCTCGAACTCCCTACGAAATCTCGTTCTTGACTCTGGGACTTCATTTTGCTTTATGCCTTAATCGCTATCATAGTTAATCCTACACACTTAAAGCCTACTTTGATCTAGATAATTATTATAAAGCTTGAATCAAATGTTGTTCGGCATGTCATTGGTTCATCGACGCTTAGTCTGATTCTTCGGTGTATCGTCCTCTCTTACAACCTATTGCCCAATTGGCCAGTTGACCTCCATAACTCTAATTTCCTTGGCGTAATTTTCGCTCTTCTTGGCTCAATGCCCGAACCTATGGCCCGGAGCTTTATGTCGATATGTCGATCGATCCTTTGGCTCGACGTCCAATCTTCTAACATGTTTATCTCCAGTCCAACATGATTCTTCCTGCTTTAATTGTCTCTCCCTAATCGAAGCTTTTTGCGTCACTCAAAACATAGATCTAATCATAAACACTATTAATTAATTTCATCATCAAAATATGAGATTCAATAGCCCTTTCAATTATGTTTTATCTTAAAGATTTATTTACAATCGACTCTTTTTATAATTATTGGGTAATTTAACGAGTTTCCAAATACTATTCTGGTCCATCGATTTTAACTTTTTTTTTTCATTAGATCGTACTATCTTTTAAAATCACTTCTCTTCATGACATATGAAAATAATAAGGGGTTCCTTTTGATTTCTATGTTATAATCTAATTTTATAGATATATCACATAATCATCAAAAATATGATATATCTTCTTTCCCTTAGATATATTCTCAAAACTACTAGTTATGGTTAATTTATAAGATTATTAGCAATAATATCAACATCATATGGAAGTTCATCAATGTTATTTTGTTATTCACCCTCATCAATTCATTTAGTGATTTGAGAAACAATAAACTCTTGAATCAAAAATAATAAAGAAGCATCAATATACATCTCCTCTAAATAAAAATTAATCTTTTAAGATTTTTTACTCCCACTAATTTTATCATTTTTTAATAATCTTATTTTACGAGATTCTACTATTCTCATTGGGGTAACAAAATATGTATCCCTTGAATTTTTCTAGATAATTAATAAAATATTTAAAAATAATTCTTTGATCTAATTTCTTTTCATATGGATTAGCGATTCTTATCTCTATAGAACAACTCTAAATATATAAATACCTCAAACTAGGTTTCATACCAGTATATAACTCAAATAAAGTTGATAAAACTAACTTACTAGAAACCCTATTTAAGATATACATAGTTGTCCTAACAACTTCACTCACATCGACTAAGGTATAGAAGATTGATTCATCATGCTCCTAATTATATCTATAAAAATATGATTTTACCTTTTAGCAATACCATTCCACTATGGCACATTTAGTAAGGCACACTAAGTACAAATACCTCACTTTTCTATGAATCTAGTAAGAGAGTCAGGATTTTAACCCGACTCGTTAAATCTACTATAAAATTCACCACCCTTGTTAGATATGATAATTTTAACTTTACAATATAATTATTTCTTAACTTCATTTATATATACCTAAAGAGTGTTAACAGTTTGAGGCTTTTTATGTATTATATATATAGCCATATCTTGACAAGTTCTCTATAAATATAATGAAATATCCCTTTTCACTAAAATATGAAATATGAAATGGTCCATAAATATTAGTATGAATAATCTCAAGGAGTCCTTTACTTCTTGTGATTTTTTTTAATGTATTTAGTTTGCTTTCCTTTGATGTAATCTTTGCAAATATCAAAATCAATGAAGTTTAAATCTTCCAAAATATTGTCCTTCACTAATCTTTTAATTCTTTCCTTAAAGATATGCCCTAAATGTCTATACCATAAGATAAAATATTTTTTATTATTAAAATTATATTTTAATCTAACATTTGATTGTAGAGTCACTAATATCTTTGCAAACTTAAGATTCAAATTAATTTTGTATATACCATCATATAGAATTTTAAAATCAACTTTTATTGAATCATAAAATATACTGAGTTATCATTACCAAATGAAAGATATTATCCTAACTCATTAATTCTAGATAGAGATATTAAATTTCTAGAAATAATAGGAACATAGAACATATGTTTATAAAATCCATCACATGACCCGTCTTTAGGCTTAAGCGATAAGTTCCCGTCTTTCATTTTGAGATGATTTCTTATAACAATGAATCTTTTATGTTTTTTTTATTTTCAGGTTATAAGAAATCCCTATATGTTATAGGTAATATATTGAAACACTTGAATCACCCACCAAGTATTATAAGGAACTTTAGTAATATTTGATTCGAAACATACAAAAGTCTAAGTTTATATTTTTTCTTTCGAACCAAGCCTTGCACTTAACATAATCTTTTATATATGTTCTTTGTTGCTATAAAAGAAGCACTTTACTATAAAAACTTTCTTTTCATTAGTTTGTTTAATATTTTTAAACTCGATAAATTTATTTGGTGGAGAACGCTTCAATCTAATTTTCTTATTACTAGCTATTTGAGTAGTAGTCAAAATATTATGAGATCTTTCCTGCCTTAGCCTTAATTTTTTTTTAACATACATACTGGTCAACTCATTCAAGTCTCATTTATATTTATTTATATTGTAGTGAATCTTGAATAGGCCAAACTGAGGAAGAATATAATTAAAAATAAACTATCCAAGGAAAGACACATCCACATTCATGCCTAATGCTTAAGTTTCAGTCCCTTGTCAATTATATTAAGGATATGATACTGAATCTCTTGAGTGACATCATATGGGGCCGTAATAAGAAATCCCTTATTTTATTGAATAGGCCAAACTGAGGAAGAATATAATTAAAAATAAACTATCCAAGGAAAGACACATCCACATTCATGCCTAATGCTTAAGTTTCAGTCCCTTGTCAATTATATTAAGGATATGATACTGAATCTCTTGAGTGACATCATATGGGGCCGTAATAAGAAATCCCGTAATAAGAAATCCCTTATGGGGCCGTAATAATGAATCTTTTATGTTTTTTTTATTTTCAGGTTATAAGAAATCCCTATATGTTATAGGTAATATATTGAAACACTTGAATCACCCACCAAGTATTATAAGGAACTTTAGTAATATTTGATTCGAAACATACAAAAGTCTAAGTTTATATTTTTTCTTTCGAACCAAGCCTTGCACTTAACATAATCTTTTATATATGTTCTTTGTTGCTATAAAAGAAGCACTTTACTATAAAAACTTTCTTTTCATTAGTTTGTTTAATATTTTTAAACTCGATAAATTTATTTGGTGGAGAACGCTTCAATCTAATTTTCTTATTACTAGCTATTTGAGTAGTAGCCAAAATATTATGAGATCTTTCCTGCCTTAGCCTTAATTTTTTTTTAACATACATACTGGTCAACTCATTCAAGTCTCATTTATATTTATTTATATTGTAGTGAATCTTGAATAGGCCAAACTGAGGAAGAATATAATTAAAAATAAACTATCCAAGGAAAGACACATCCACATTCATGCCTAATGCTTAAGTTTCAGTCCCTTGTCAATTATATTAAGGATATGATACTGAATCTCTTGAGTGACATCATATGGGGCCGTAATAAGTTCTTTCATTAATGTATCAACTAATGACTTATCAACAAATTTAAACATATCTTATATAGCTCTCAAATATTTTTATGCGCTAGTTGCAAACGATAAAGAAGCCTTAATGTTATTTGCAATTATCATTTTTTAAACATTCTCGAGTATTCGTTTCATTAATTTGCTCTACAATGTTTTCATTAATCAAGTCAACAGGTTTTTTAATAAGTAATGTTTCATCAAGATATAATACACCCAATATAAATTACACATATTCTAATCATTATAAATAATTTGACCTAGAGAATATAGGGATTCTAGAAGCATTAGAGTGTACAGAAGGAACTACTATTGTAAAATATAAAATAATAATAATACTTTAAGTTTCTAAAATATGATGGACAATTGATATCATCCATATTTCATATTTGGATGAAAATATTAATATATATAATATTTATTCATAATTATTTATGAAGGATTAATACTATTCTTATATAATAGTGATACTATATTTGGGTATACAACTTTAAACTATAAGAATATCCAAAATAGTACTATTATATAATTATTTGATGAAGATTTTTTTGTGATTATCTAAATCTATTAATTATATGTATCATTATGAATAATATTTTTTCAATATTATTTAGGACTAGTTTTTTATATAATTGTATAAGTCATTAGTCCATAATATAATAATATAAAATATATTTTAAAATATTTTATAAATAAGAAAATATTTATTATAATTCACATTTCATAAGCCTACCATACTATGCCACATTGGCTACTACTATTCAGATAAAACTTAGGGATACAAGTTATAAATAATATTCATTAAATTTTTGTTAACTACTTACACAAAAATAATTTAATATAATAAAATAATAATTATTATTATTAAATATTAACCAAAACTCATATGATGATTATAATCATGATGAAACATAAATCATGCTTTTATATAAAAAATAAATATTATTTTATAATTTTAAATATATGTATGTGAGTAACTATAAAAATATCTAAAATAATAATTGAATTTAAATATCACAAGCAAAATTTTACCAATATGTCATATAAAATATATAGAAAATCATAATCTATATTTTTTAATTCTTTACATGACATAAATGGGCCAATTAGTCCTATTTAATTGTGTATTACAAATTAAGCTAATTCAAATTGGATTAAACTAATTAGGCTACTTAGATTAGACCTTATAGTCAACCTAATAAAACCAATCAAAATTGGGTTCAAATTGGGCTTCGATAAAAAAATCTAATTAAAGCTAACAAATTGGTCAATTTAATAGTTAAAGACATAAGTAAAAAATTTTGATTTTTGAAGGAGAAAACTTTAATTTTATCTAGACATATATTAAAAATATCTGAATTTTAAAGGAAAAACTATCATAAGGGGACACCGATTGGAATTAAATTATTTAGAAGAGTAAAATGGTCTTTTAAAATGAAAGCCACTAACCCTAATTTCTCTCTCTCTCTCTTTCTCTCTCGCACAATCATCATTATGTTCTACTCTCGGTTTGGCCACAGCTACTTTGGCTTCAAGCTCTTCATCGATGACCAACGTTGCTTGGCAATGCAATAGTGTCGTTGCTCGTCAACTACCATGCATAGTCATGCGACCTCCTTTGTAGCATCGAGGCCACCCCATGACCCTTCTCATCGAACCAATAGCTATGCTGCTATTTAGCAACGCGTATGTCCGTTGCTCGTGCTATCATTTGTGTCACGTTGCCTATCATTCGCGCGTTAATGCCTAATGTGCCATGCACGACAACGATGAACTCTAAACTATGCCATCCATGCATTGGTGCCAAACTAGCTCATAAACCTAATAATGAGTCTAAATTATTGATTAAAAATATTGAAAATGATATGATGTGAGACTAAGGTGAGATGTTAGAAGACTTGGAAGACAACTCTCATTCCCACACATTTTTAATAATTTTTTGCTCACTTTTATTATATATAATCTTTTCAAACAATTCATAGAGGTCAATAAAATTAATTCAAATAGTTATGATTAGATAAAATAAAAGATAAGGATATAGATTAAGATAAATAAATAAGGATGATGAGATTTGTTTGGCTATGGTTAATTTCTTCCTTACTTAAAAAATTTATATATTATTCCTTTGGCTAATATAATGCGTTCTCTTGGATGAATCTAAAGCACTACAAATTAGAAGTACTTTTTTCTTCTACTAGCTTCTCTCTTTTCTCCTGAAAGTTCTAGAAAGGCAACAAGTGTGGTATCATAGTTTGGTTCACAAAAGACCAATAGGAGCATAAGGGGAGACCAATAGATCCAAATGAAAAAAAAAAAAATGATAGACATTGAAGTAAGTGTTTCTAATCAAATTCTTTTTATCTTCAAAGGTGAAAATTATTGATTTTGAACTATTAAAATGATAACTTTATTTATTACATAAGGATTGTGAAATTTGATATAAAATAATTTTGTTACATAAGGATCAAATGAATGAAAATATGCAGAAAAATGTAAGAGCTCTCTACATACTACAACAAGTAATAGATGAATCTCTATTTCCTCAAATCATATCGAAATCAATATTAATAAAAGTCTAAAAAATATTAAAAAGTATAATTAGAGGTACAAACAAGGTAAAAATCTCAAAGCTTCAAATTCTTCAACGTGAATTTAAAACCCTTATGATGAAATATTTTGAATCTATCATTGGTTTTTTCTCAAAAGTCTATTTTATTAAGAACTAAATGAGGTCTTATTGTGAAAATTTAAAAGATCAAACAATAATAAAAAATATTTTATAGATTTTATCTTCAAATTTTGATATAATTTATACTACTATAAAAGAATATAAAGATACAAGTACATTATCTATTAATGAATTAATGAACTTGTTTTTAGTTTATGAACAAAAACTGAACAAATCTTGAAACTTTAGAACAAACTCTTCAAATGAAGATATATCAGAAGAATGAACTAAAGCAAAATTCTAAAACCATATCTAGATTAGAACAGTAAAAGTCATGGACATTCTAGCACTCAAGGCTTGATAATTCAATTAGGTCTATTAATGTAAACATCAATTCAGGTAAAAACTTTATTGATGATGTGAAGTTTATTCTTGGTTTAAAATAAAATATTATTAATATAGAATAATTAATGAGAAAAAGATATTATGTTATTTTTAATAAAAAATATTTGATTTATGATATAAAAATTATGAGGATGATAAAAAAAAATAAATTATTTCTTTTATTATTTTTGGATATCTTCTTACGCACATTCATTATTACTATTATTGATGAATCATTATTACAGTTATTGATGAATTGACATTATAACATAAAAGATATGGTTATCTAAATTATGGTAAACTAGAACTATTAAATCAAAAGAATATGATAGTTGGTTTACCTAAAATTAAGAATAAAGATACTATTTACAAATATTGTGTTATTAGAAAATAGTACATAAATCCCTTTCGGAAAATCATTCTCAAGGAGCCAAAGAATAATTGGAACTTGTGCATATAGATATTTGTGGACCTATACAAACTATCTCATATGGTGGAAGTAAATATTTGTATTATTTATAGATGATTGCACAAGAATGATGTGGGTATATTTTCTAAAAAAAATTAAAGCCTTACCTATTTTCATATGTTTCAAAGCATATGTAGAAAAATAAAGTAATTATTTTATTAAGACCCTATGTATTAACAGAGGGGGCGAATTCACTTCCAAGGATTTCTTTGTGTTTTGTATTAATGTAAGCATTCATACGAAACTAATTGCAAGCTATCCCCTTAGCAAAATAAAATAGCAAAGTAAAAAAACTAAGTTGTGGTCGAGATACTATTAGGTGTATACTTAAAGAAAAAATAATACCAAAAGAGTTTTAGATAGAAATTGTGAATATAATAATATATTTGTTAAATCACTTTCACAGAACAAGGAAAACCATATAGTTGAATAGAAAGCGTATTTGGTTGAATAACTGATGAGCTACAAACTTTTAAAAATAATAAGACTTAGAAGTTGATAAATTTGCCTCTAGGAAAAAAAACAATTAGACTCAAGTGGGTGTATAGGTTAAAATTCAATGCTAACGGCTTGCTACAAAAATATTAATCTCATTTAGTTGCTTAAATTTTAGGTATTGATTTTTTTAAATTTTTTTCCCAATTGCTATAATTGATAGGATTAGAACGGCATTAGCATTGAAAGCATAGAAAAATGACAGGTTTATCAATTTGATACTAAATCAACCTTCAGAAAAGTTACAAAAAAAAGAAGAAGGTTTATATAAAGTAGTTTGAAGAATGTAAATTAAAAGGCTAGAAGATGAAGTGTATAAATTAAATAAAACATTTTATTGTTTGAAACGAGATCCGAGGGCATGATACACTAGAATTGATAAATACTTTCTTCAATATAATTTTTTAAAAAATTTAAATGAGTCAACTTCATTCATAAAAGTATAATAAATGAAAATTCTTATTATCTATTTATATACAATCTGTATACTAAAATTTCATCAATATCGATTTGAGATTGGTCTCTTTCAACACTCTCTTTCAAACCACTCTAATCCATCATAATTAATATATCTGTCGCCTTCAGTAGTCTTTTGTTGACTAAAAATGACACGTGAACAACTTCACACATAAATTTCCAAATATTTCTTCTTCTTTCTTGTGGAATATAGAGCCGTATAACCCAAAACTCAATCAAATCCGAAATGCTAGATGTGGACCCTCATCCTAGATTCGAAATTGATCAGATCACTAGTGATTGATCCAATATTCTTGCTCTTTATTAGGATGGAGTTTATAGAGCCTAGCATTATTCATTTTTACATGAATTTGAGTGATGATCAAGATTAATATATATCAAGTTAGATAAAAATTCTATTAGGAATGAGTTGACAGGCGAGTGAATGCAACGGTAAAATCATCAATTTCATAATTTTTTCGTTTCAATTAAACCTGTTTCGAAAATGGTTAATTTGAAAGCGAAGTAAAGAGGAAGACTGCTATGAAAGTAATTTACTCAAATTCTTTCTCTGTCAAGACTACCGACATTCACTATCGGTCTTCCTTCAATAGACGAAGACCAATCACTTTATACAGCTCTTTCTCCTTTTACCGGGCTTAGGAGATAACCCTTACACCCCCCCCTACTTACTCCTCTCTTAAACTATTCTAACACTTAGAAGGAGAGGAGTCCACACAAGATTATAGCAGCGTTTCTTTCTTTTTCACTCTCAATTTTTATGTTTTTTAACTAGGGATGAGAGGGGTATTTATAGGCTTTAAGTTGATTCAAACTTGGAGTCTAAAAATATCTCATCCTAGGTCTCCCGGGTATGGGCGGTACCACCGCTTGTGCTAGTCTAATACTGACAGGTGGTACCACTGCCCAAACTAGCAGTACCACCGCTTGACAGCCTCTCGGAGACTGTGTCTAGATGGTACCACCACCCAGACTGTGGTACCACCGCCTGACATAGTCTCGGAAACTGTGCCACAACAGTGTCACTTGTTGGGTCACCGTTTGGGCCTTTCATTAGGTCAAACACAATCCATACATGGGCCCAACCGGCTCCTAATTGGGTTGGCCCAATTTCAATCCTAATTATATTCTAACTACTAATTCTAAGGCATACTTAAGCTAAACAAGTCCATAAGTCTAAGTTTCTTCCGGCGAGCTTCCAGCGATCTTCTAGCGAACTTTCGATGATCTCTCGGCAATGTTCCGATGGACTCCCGGCAAGCTCCTGGACTTCACAACGATCTTCTTGGCGAGTTCCGACAAGCTTTTTTGGTAAGCTCCTGGACTTCTCAGTCGGTTCCGGTAGAACTTCCGACGAACGTTTGGACTTCCGACGAACTCTCGAACTCCCAACGAAATCGCGTTCTTGACTCTAGGACTTCATTTTGCTTTATGCCTTGCTATAGTAGTTAATTCTGCACACTTAAAACCCACTTCGATCTAGACAATTATTACTAAGCTAATCAAAGTTGTCCGGCATGTTATTGGTTTATCAACGTTTCGTCCGATTCTTCGGTACATCGTCCTCTCTTGTGGCCTTTTGCCCAATCGACCAGTTGACCTCCGCAACTCCGATTTCCTTGACATAATTTCGCCCTTCTTGGTCCGATGACCGAATCTATGGCCCGAAGCCTTCTGCCGATACGTCGATCGATCCTTCGGCTCGATGTCCAATCTTCTAACATGTTTTTCTCCGGCCCAACATGATTCTTCCTGCTTTAATTATCTCTCTCCCTGATCGAAGCTTCCTGCATCACTCAAAACGCAGATCAAATCATAAATATTATCAATTGGTTTCATCATCCACATCCAAGATTCAACAAATTCAAAATAAAGACTTAATCATTTTAATCATTTTTAATCATTTTTTTCAATCTCTTCTTATACATAAATATTTTCTTAAACATAAAGACTTAATAAGTTATGAGATAAACCTAGGAGATGTATAATTATTTTTTAATCATTTTTTTCAATCTCTTCATATACATAAATATTTTCTAACTATATTCACAACCGCAAGCTTAACATTGGTTATGCAGTTCATCTTGGCTCATATCTCTTTCTCTTTTTTTTATTATTTAAGTCTTTCTTTTTAAGTTTATATCAAATTAGTCAACGTTAATACATATCAGGTCAAACTAATATATTATGAGTCAAACTCAATACAAGTCACCAACCGAGTTTGTCCATATTTATCAATATGGGACTATTAATGAATCTTTTTCAACATTCAAGTTTGACCAATAATTTATCAGTTTAAACTTATGGATTAAATTGATGTTACTCGATATAAACTAATCTTGATTAGTTTGACTCCAACACATCATTAATAGAATCCTAACAAAGACGTGATGTGGCAAGAACATCTACTGGATTTTGTACACTGGTTTCAATCCATGCCTACAGGACTAATTTTTCTCAATTCAGAATTTGGACAGCAAAAATCTATTCACAAGCCAGTTTGTATGTGTCAGTCTTTTTTATACATTTTCTAGCGGATAATAGAGTTTTAAGATTACATCAGCTTTTTTAGTTCATGATTCTAATTGATCGACAATGCAAGTTTTTAGATTACATCAACTTCTTTTAGTCTTATCTTGTTTATTGGAGTTTTGAGTCAGCCTTATCAATGGCATTGAAGTTATTTAAAAATCTAATATATATTAGTAATGCGAGACTATTCTTTAACATAATTTTATTATTAATAATTAATTTAATTTGACAATCACGTGAGAGGAGTCTAATTTTAAAGGATCATTTTAAAATCGCTCATTCCATCATTCTTTTTTATCTTAATTGGCTATTTATTATAGTAAATTTATAATATTTAGGTTTTTATTCAAATCGAACAAGTCGGTCTAAATAAAAAATACTTTATCAATGATAAGAAATCTAAATAGTCGATCCCAAATTGGTAGGATGTTTTAACCTTATTATTATTGTATAATAATGTCTTTTTAATTTAAGTTTACCTTTTTTGTTTCCACAAAAAAATTCTAACAACCTTGACTTTGGTTGTGGAAAAGGTGATATTTAATTCATCTCATCCATATTAAAATCCCAACAAGCTTCCAAGTCAATTTATACATCATATACACACATTGAAAGCTTCGAGACTCAACATGGCTGAGTCAAATTCCGGCATACGACACAGTCTGTCACCCGCGTTTTGTTTGGCAGCCCCAAATCGTTGACTATTTTTGGTGAAGACTTAACGATCACTCTCTCCTCTTCCATGAATCCTTCTTCCCTCACCAACTCTATATAACCTCTGCAAGGTTCCCATCATTACCACATAATAAGCACATTCTTCTTCTTCTTCTTCTTCTTCTTCTAGCTCAGCAAGCATCTCCTCCTCTCCTCCTCTGCAGCCCCTTCTGTTTCTGTGACGATGGCTGCAATGCTGAGAACTGTAATGGCGATAGCGACAGTGGCAGCCATCTCTGCGATTGCCATGGGCGCCAACTACGACGTCGGCGGCCCCGCCGGCTCTTGGGATCTCGCCACTAACTACACGCAGTGGGTCTCCGGCAAGGCATTCCGCGTGGGTGACACACTGAGTGAGTCCTCTCCTTCCTCGTTTCCCCCCTCTACATTGCTTATGATGTCAAAGTATATGATGTTATGCACATTCTCGCTGAGGTAATTAAGAAGAAGGATGTGAAGGAGTTGATAGCTTATGAATGCTCACAAGTAGAGTAGTTCTTGATCTTGGCATGCAATGGCAACCAACTCTTATAGTGTTCTCTCTCATATTATTCTCCTCAGTTGTTCTTTCCATAACAATTGATTCTTCATGTGATGAACATGTAAGATTAGATGATGATGGTCTCCTTGAACGTAATAAATGAAGCCATGAATGCAAGAAATGTTTATTGATAACTCCTCTAATCCATATTATTTAATAAATAGAGCTAAAAACTATAACATTTATAATTATTTACATTTAGTATATTTTAGGATTATATAATTAATCATGTTTATAGAAAAACTAATGATTGTGTACACTGGTTAGCTTATCAGTAGAGGAGTAAGGGTGTCAGCTTGCTTAGTTAGTAAACACTTTGATAGTTAAGCGTAAAAAAATAAACGTATTAAATTGATCGTTTAATCTAAAATTTATCTTTTATTAAAAATATAATTGTCTACAACTCAATATTTAATCAAAATCATATTCAATATTGTATATAATTAAATTCACATTTTTATTGCAACATAAATATCTTAGAAGCTATACTCCTTTTGAATGCAGCATTTAAGTATGCGTCGAGCCATGACGTGTTGGAGGTGTCGAGCGCCGCCTACAGCTCGTGCACGACGAGCAACCCCATATCGACGAGCACCGGCGGCAACACCGTCGTCACGCTCAACAGCACCGGCTCCAGGTACTTCGTCTGCGGAATTCCCGGACACTGCGCTGGTGGCATGAAGCTCCAGATCGACGTCGCCTCCCCGACCTCAACTCCTCCTCCTTCTCCCTCCTCCACCCCCCGCTTCCCCCCTGTTGCTCCCTCCCCGCGCTCGCCTTCTGCGCTTCCGCCGTCATCTTCGACCCCAGGCTCCGTCCCTCCGCCGGCATCTTCGACCCCAGGCTCCGTTCCTCCGCCGTCTGCCCCCACAGCGTCGCCGCCGACACCGAGCGGCGCTTGCCTGAAGGCGAAGGCTACTCTCGGACTCGGTTCGGGAATCGTCATGCTGATGCTTATGGCCCTGTGAGAGATGATGCCATTCGCTGTCATCAGTTGTCGCTCTTTCTTTGTCCTCTGTGGACTCACAGTGACAGTGAATCATAGGAAGCATTGTTATGTATTGATTCATTAGATCAATAAGAAATAAAAAACATTGTCATGCATCGATTGTTGCATCAGTGGATTATGAAATAGAAAACAAAGCTTTGATAGTGATTGCTACAGTGCCAAGAAACAGCATAATCTTCTAATAGCATATGTTATTAGGAGCAATTATTATAAGGCCTTATTGACTCTAAATCATATCTCTCAATCATTCGTTTCTAACTACATCACGACCCGAATCGATTGGATAATCGACTCTCGTTATTTGATGATCTTAAACAGAAGTCTAAGTCAATAAAAGTATGCTCATTTTAGTATATACAGAAATTTAATATTATAGTAAAAAGTAGGCTCTTGCGGCGCGTCACCACGTGAGAGCAGCGGCTGCGGGCGCCGCTACCCTTGCGGCTACTGCTGCAGGCTGCTTGCCTGCACGCAAATGGCAGTGCTGCCATCTACAATGGCAGCGAGGGTAGCAACAGTTGCTGCCCTTTTCCGCTTTTGCATCAATGATTTTGATGTCAAAAACTTCTCCAAAATACAACACACGTAGTTTAAAACCAATATATCGCGCGAACAACCTGGTTCTAATACCACTGTTAGGAAAATCTTTGGGGGCGACATCACATGCGCAACGAAAAAATAAGAAAACAAAATCCCCAATTCCCAAAGAGATGTTCGTCGTCGTGCGAAGATTGGTGCGTAAAATCCACGAAACTGAAAAACTGCGTATATAATAGATTGTGTTACCTAGGGAGATTGTATATCCCTGTTTCCTTGCAGATCCTTAGGAAAGGGTGAAGGAGGTCAAGCGTCCTCCTCTCTAGCGGTGATCCACACAGCAGAGTTGCGACGACGCTCCTCAAAACTCTAGGACTGCTCTGAGGTGGAGAAGGGAAGGAGAATAGGAGAGGCAAGCAAAGGCTCTAGCCTATGAGGCTCTGAATACCTCATATTTATAGAGGTCCCCTGTCAAACCCTAATGGATCCTCCCCTAGTGGGTATTGGATCTGCATCTAATAACCCAATCCTTTTTAGATTAGTGGATCTCTATTCAATAATCTCTCATGGGCTCTTATTGGATCTCATCCATGGGATCCAATCATTCAAGGGCTTATTGGATATCCAATAAAACAAGGGCTCCGTCGGATATCTCATATCCGAACCTCTACTCATCGCAATGCCTACCATATGTGTGTGACCCTCTATGCTCAATATCGAGTTGGCCGTGAGTCATACCTGTTAGAACTCCTTCTAACTCAGTGAATTATTATCTCTGTAATAATTTACTTGACTCATCGACTACGGACGTACTAGGCCACTACGCCGTAGTCCCCAGACGATACAGGGGAATCCAATTCATTGAACCTGTTTGTCCTCAATTACTGTGTACCTATAGTCCCTCATCCATCTAATATCCCAGAGACCGTATATCGAGCATGGTGCAGTCAGACCCATACGATTTCTACTCGAGTCTCGCTCTAATCGGATTCTCCCGGAGAACTCTTTCTCTCTTAACCCGAATGACCCTGGCCAGGGATTTGTTTGAACAAGAACACATGGGATATTCCTCTCATGACGTTGAGAGTGGATGATCCTCTATCGACACTCAATAGCCCTCGTAAGGTCGACTACCACTCCCAATGACCAGCTGTACTAGATCTGAGACAACCAAACCTATAAGTCTGGTATCAAAGAGTGGAGCACTCATATAGGACATCTTTGGTGTCTCAAGTCTAAGGACCTGATATACCACTAGGACTACGGAATCGCTGTATGACAATAAGGCATCATCAACCATCTAGCATTCCATAAGCGGATCAATTAGTGAACTCATTCTCGAATGAGTACCTGTACTGTATCCCTAGTGTCCCTATACGAGCAGTTATGAGACCAACTGCATTCATCATATGGACGGGTATACAGCACACCAGTTTGTCCGGTTATCACGATGTCCCTCTCGAGTAACCTATGACCGGGATTATTTAGGATATGTATTTAAAGGTGAATCGATCTCATTTTCGTGATCTCATCACGATCCGATTCCCATTGCACAAATCCAAGGACATCACAATATATATATATATATATATATATATATATATATATATATATATATATATATATATATATATATATATATATATATATATATATATATATATATATGCAATAGTTATAAAGTGATATATGCCAAAATATAATAAGCAAAAGGATTCTGTATCAAGTCATACGTGACATCACTCACGTGATTGGCTTGCTGGGCACCTATGACTAGCAGGTCACGACGATCGAACCACTATAAAAATATAGTTTGTGTTTCTTTTGAGTAATTTACTTTAACTGCAAACCACTTTACTTGCTTACTGCTTTCAATATGTTTACAAATATGCTTTCAAGTTAAGCATATTTTTGGGATCGATTTTTATCGTACGAAGTATTTTTCAGAACCGACGTTTTTACCGCTGCAGTAATTCACCCCCCCTCTTAGTGCCGACTCGTTCCTAACAGTTGGTATTAGAGCCTTGTTATTTCTCATTTGGTTTAACACCTAAGAGAAATGGCTCTTTTTAGCTTTCAAAAGAGTTACTCTCTCATTCGTCCTCCCTTTTTCAATGGGACAGACTACATATATTGGAAAACTCGAATGAGAGTTTTATTACTTTCTTTGGATTTAAATTTATAGAGTATTGTGGAAAACGGTTTTTGAAGGTTTTCTCTTCTAATAAATCATTAGAATGATTTGGAAAAGAAGGCTTTTTCTTTAAATGCTAGAGTTATAAACGCTCTATTTTGCACTTTAGATAAAAATGAATTCGATCGGGTTTCTTCGTGCGAAACGACTTTCGATATTTGACACACTCTCAAAATCACACACGAAGACACGAATATAATTAAATAGTTTAAAGTCAATCTTTTAATGCATGATTTTAAACTTTTTTGAATGAAGCTTAGCAAAACCATTGTTGACATGTACACCCATTTTACGGATATCGTTAATGGTTTAAAAGCTTTTGGCAAATATTTTTCGAATTTTAAACTTGTCAATAAAATTTTATGATCTCTTTCAAAATTTGAGATTTTAAAGTAACGATCATTCAAGAGACACTCAAAGAATAGGTCTTTAATGACCTATGAAATGAGTTTTATAACACATGTTGAATATGATGAACTTGAAAATCACCTTCCAAAGAACAGGAAGGATTTGACACATTGAACAAAAGAAGACCACTAAAGCGAAAGTGATGATGAACTTGAACTTCTCACAATAAAACTTAAAAAGTACTTAAAACAAGAATAAAATAATAAAAATAAATTGAAGAAGAGGGAAGCACTTTGGGATGAATCGAGCTCCTCCAAAGACGAGGATTAAATCAACAAAGGTGAGGTGACAAACTATGCCTTAACAGCTTTCGATGATAAGGTAATCAAAATGCTCTTAGTTTACTTTGAAATTACATAATGCTTTTCGTGAGTTATTGTTAATTTAGTTTAAAAAAATTATTTTTCTTGAAAATTACATGTTTAATAATGTAATGAAAATACAAAAAATTAGGATCATGCTAGTAATTTTGAAAATGATAATAAAAATTACATGTTTTATGTTAAAGGAATAAAATGCTAGATTTAAATCTAATAATAATCCTATGTATGTTTTTCAAGAAGAAATAATGTGTATCTTGATGATTTCCGATTTTGATTGAAACCATACTTTATGTCTTAATGAAAATATTAAGATAGTTGATATCATACTTAATGTGAAATTATACATGATAATTTTTTTTTTTTTGATTCATGGCTTATTGATCTTTGTCGCAATGAAAATTGCTTTTTCGGTTATAAACAAGATGGATGGTTTTTATGACAAAACTTATTTTTCGATCCTAAAGATTGATGCATGTTTTTATTTGGCATAAATGAAAAAGGTATGCTTCTATGAAATCAATCTTATGAATTAAAACACTAAAAAGAAGAAAGCTTTCTCCTTAAAAAATTTCTCTACTTTATCGATTTTTCAGAAAGGAGAGACTAATGAACCTATCTTTTTTTTAGAATCTCTTGAAAATGATTTTGATTTAAAGATTTGAATTTGAATGAGCTTTATCTTGATTTCTTGGAATTACATGAGTTTTTTTTAATCAAGATCTCTTTCTTTGTACTTCTACGATTTTTCTTGGTATTTTACTAAAGAGGAGATTTTCTATATGAATCATAAGATTTCTTATGCATGAATTGAAATCTTTTTCTCCTATGTTTCCTTTTGCCATTTACTAAAGAAGATATTTTTTTCGAAATTCATGACTTAAAATTTCATTTGAATATCTTTTATTTTTTGATCTCCTAAGATTTCTCTTTGAATATTTAAGAGGAGATTTGTCAAAATGAATCATGTCTTTTGGTATTCACATGATCTCATCTTTCATGATATGATTTTTTATCTTTGCATAATTCCTTGTATTCTTGAAGTATATCTCATCGCCGAATTCTTCTTGATATTCTTCATGTGATGATATAAATGTATGAGATACTCATGATATTGTTTTGATGCTCTGAAATGATATAAAATTTGCTAGCTTATGAGTATCATGTATGATATGATGATTGAATTATTTTTAGTACAGTAAGAATGATATGTAAAGTTTTAAAATTGTGTATGTTGTAAATTGAAACTATAATGATGCACAAACATATTGAAATAAGGTTGATACTTTACCTTTGTCATAATGTGAAGATTGATAAAAAGGGAAAAAAATCACAACATTGTATTCTTCCCTTCTATTTGACAATGACATAGGGGGAGCAAATTTTGCTAACTTGCTAGCTAGCTTGCATACTTCAAGAAGAAGCAAAAAAGCTTGCTCATCTCAAAAGATGCAAAAATTATGCCAACTTTCATATGTGTAAAATTTGCTAGCTCACAAATTGTGAGGAGAAAAACTTGCTTGCTTGCTTGCAAATCTAAAGAGAAGCAAAAATTACAAACGTACATCGCAAAAAGAGGTAAAACTTATTAGTTTGCTTATCTCAAAAGCAAGAAATGCTATCTTGCAATCTCAAGCAAAAGTGCTATCTTGCCTATCTCAAGAAGCAAAACTTCAACTTGCACATTGCAAAAGGAAACAAGAATCGCTAGTTTACACACTTCAACAAGAAAGCTATCTTGCATTTTCTTTTGAAATATTGCTAGCTTACACTTTCTAAAATGATGAAAAAAAAATTTGCTAGCTTGTATATTGTAGAACATGCTATCTTATTACCTTGCATATCTAAAACTTGATAGCTTACATGTTCTAATATGATATAGAACTTTCTAAATTTGCTATGATGATAAAACTTGAGATTATATTTATAATGCAATGAGTTGAAATTATATCTCAAACACTTAATAGTTGGACTTCTCCTTTTTATTGATGACAAAGGGCGAGAAGTATGATGATGTTATGCATAAGTTTATGATAACATGTTGCTTTGATTTTTGAATCTAAGAGTTCTATCAATATGGCATATTGATAGGGGGAGTTAAGGTTAACTCCGTCATCAATTGGTTGTCATCATCAAAAAGGGAAAGATTGTTACTCTCAGATTTTGATGATGAAATCAATTGATAATGTTTATGATTTGATATACATTTTGAGTGACGCAGGTAGCTTCGATCAGGGAGAGACAATTAAAGCAGGAAGAATCATGTTGGGCCGAAAACATGTTAGAAGATTGGACGTCGAGCCGACGGATCGATCAACATATCGATAGAAGGTTTCGGGCCATGAGTTCGAGCATTGGGCCAAGAAGAGCGGATATTATGCAAAGAAAATCGGAGTTACGGAGGTCAACTGGCCGATTGAGCAATAGGCCGCAAGAGAAGACGATGCATCGAATAATCGGACGAGGCGTTGATGAACCAATGACATACCGGACAACATCTGATTAACTTAGTATTAATTGTCTAGATTAAAGTAGATTTTTATGTGTGCAAGATTAACTACGATAGCAAGACATAAAGCAAAATGAAATCTTGGAGTCAAGAACGTAATTTTGTTGGGAGTTCAAGAGTTCGTCGGAAGTTCGGACGTTCATCGGAAATTCTACTAGAACCAACTGAGAAGTCCAGGAGCTTGCCAAAGAAGCTCATCGGAACTCACCAAGAAGATCATCGTAAAGTCCAGGACCTTGTCGGGAGTTCGCTGAAACATTGCCGAGAGATCATCGGAAGTTCACCGGAAGATTGCTGGAAGCTCGTCGGAAGAAACCTAGACTTGTAGACTTGTTTAGCTTAGTAAATTTAAATCTTTCTTTTTAAGTTTATATCAAATTAGTCAACGTTAATACATATCAGGTCAAACTAATATATTATGAGTCAAACTCAATACAAGTCACCAACCGAGTTTGTCCATATTTATTAATATGGGACTATTAATGAATCTTTTTCAACATTCAAGTTCGACCAATAATTTATCAGTTTAAACTTATGGATTAAATTGATGTTACTCGATATAAACTAATCTTGATTAGTTTGACTCCAACACATCATTAATAGAATCCTAACAAAGACGTGATGTGGCAAGAACATCTACTGGATTTTGTACACTGGTTTCAATCCATGCCTACAGGACTAATTTTTCTCAATTCAGAATTTGGACAGCAAAAAAACTATTCACAAGCCAGTTTGTATGTGTCAATCTTTTTTATACATTTTCTAGCGGATAATAGAGTTTTAAGATTACATCAGTTTCTTTTAGTTCATGATTCTAATTGATCGACAATGGAAGTTTTTAGATTACATCAGCTTCTTTTAGTCTTATCTTGTTTATTGGAGTTTTGAGTCAGCCTTATCAATGGCATTGAAGTTATTTAAAAATCTAATATATATTAGTAATGCGAGACTATTCTTTAACATAATTTTATTATTAATAATTAATTTAATTTGACAATCACGTGAGAGGAGTCTAATTTTAAAGGGTCGTTCGCCCATTCCATCATTCTTTTTTTTTTATCTTAATTGGCTATTTATTGTAGTCAAATTAAGATTATGATATTTAGGTTTTTATTCAAATCGAACAAGTCGGTCAAAATAAAAAATACTTTATCAATGATAAGAAATCTAAATAGTCGATCCCAAATTGGTAGGATGTTTTAACCTTATTATTATTGTATAATAATGTCTTTTTAATTTAAGTTTACCTTTTTTTTTTCCACAAAAAAATTCTAACAACCTTGACCACGTAGTAATAGAAACAATTGGACTTTGGTTGTGGAAAAGGTGATATTTAATTCATCTCATCCATATTAAAATCCCAACAAGCTTCCAAGTCAATTTATACATCATATACACACATTGAAAGCTTCGAGACTCAACATGGCTGAGTCAAATTCCAGCATACGACACAGTCTGTCACCCGCGTTTCGTTTGGCAGCCCCAAATCGTTGACTATTTTTGGTGAAGACTTAACGATCACTCTCTCCTCTTCCATGAATCCTTCTTCCCTCACCAACTCTATATAACCTGTTATAAATTGTTCAAATTAAGAATTTCTTTTCAAAAGATTTATTTGAAAAGGTGTTTTCTTTTATTTTTGGTAGTTATTTTTCAAAGGTTGTGTCTTTTGAGAAAATAGTTATAATTTTCAATGGTTGTGTCTTTTGAGAAAATAGTTAATTTTCAAAGGTTGTGTCTTTTGAGAAAATATCTATAAATAGCTATTTGGGGGTAAATTACCAACATAACTCTTTCATGCTCTTCTTCTTTACTCTCCAAGTGATTGAGTTAGACATTCTCCAATTCCTTTCTGAAGATTCTTTATTGTTTGCTCAATACAGATCTTCTAAAGGCTTGTCATATCCACTAAAACTATTTGCATCAAACCCAGGGCAATCTTATTGAGAAGAGGGTGCAAATATCGTTTTTAGGAAAGTGTTTATACACGTTTCAAGCCTGAATATCTTTCCTAAAGTATTCTTGATCTTGTGTTTGTTATTTGTTTCCATAGTGGGTTTTTTCCTCTTCTTTGTCGTACCTCTTTTTCCCAACAATCTAAAAACGATATCTTGTGAGTTTATTCAAATTCACTATGGAGGCTACAAATACCATCAAATTATTGAATCAAGATTTTGTTCGTTTGGATCGTTTTGATGGAACGAATTTTACCCGTTGGCAAGACAAGATGAAGTTTATGTTGACTGCTTTGAAGATCTTCTATGTGCTTGATCCAAATCTTCAACCAATTCCTGATCCAACCGACGATGACACCGATGAAATCAAGGCTGAACAAAAGAAAAGAAATGAAGATGAAGTTATGTGTAGAGGACACATTCTCAATGCTCTTTCGGACCGGCTTTATGATCTTTATACGGTGGAACCATCTGCAAAAGCAATTTGGAATGCTTTGGAATTCAAATATCATGCCGAGGAAGAAGGTACAAAGAAATTTTTAATTTCTAAATATTTTGATTACAAGTTTGTGGATGACAAGCCAATCTTGGCACAAGTACATGAGTTGCAAGTCATTGTTAATCAATTGAAGGCTGAAAAAATTGAACTTCCTGAACCTTTTCAAGTAGGGGCTGTAATAGCCAAGTTGCCTCCATCTTGGAAAGGGTATAGGAAGAAGATTTTGCATGACTCCAAGGATATTACTTTGGAGCAAATTCAAAAACATCTTCGAATCGAGGAGGAATCGAGGATGAGAGATAAGAGTGAGAACTCTTTTTGCAATATAAAAGCAAATGTTGTGAATCAGCCTAAGAATTCCAACAAAAGCAAACAAAACAAGGAGAATCATTTTGGCCCCAAAAGGGATCAAAGAAAATTTAAGAAGCCACAGAGTGGAGGCTGTTTTGTTTGTGGAAAACCTGGTCATTTTGCTAGGGATTGCAGATTTAAAAAAGGCCAGAAACCAAAAGTCAACTCCGTTGAGGGAGATGATAATATAATCGCTACGGTGAGCGAAGTGAATGCCATATTTGGCAAGGTTTCTGGTTGGTGGTACGATACTTGTGCTACCGTCCATGTTTGCTATGATAAGGGACTCTTCAAGACTTACAAAGAAGTCACAGAAGGGCAAGAGATTCAAATGGGAAATGAAGTTCGTTCTAAGGTGATTGGCAAGGGAAATGTGGAACTCACTTTCACTTCAGGTAAGAAAGTCACTCTTACTAATGTTCTTCATGTACCGGATATGAGTAGAAATTTAGTGAGTGGGAATCTCCTTAGCAAACCTGGAATTAAATCTGTATTTGAATCCGGGAAGTTAATTCTATCCCGTAATGGAACTTTTGTTGGAAAAGGCTATTCCGCTGAGGGAATGGTCAAATTATCTATTGTTGACAATGATTCTAAAGTTAATAAAGATGTTGCTTCTATTTATATTGTTGATTCTTATTCATTATGGCATGATAGATTAGCACATATTGGAATTAGCATGATTAGAAGAATGGTTAAGTGTGGCTTAATAAATTGTCATTTTGATGATCTTAATAAATGTGAAATTTGTGTTAAATCAAAGATGATGAAGAAACCCTTCAAAAGTGTTGAAAGATATACTAATTTGTTAGATTTAATACATTCTGATATATGTGAATTAAATGGCATATTAACGAGAGGAGGTAATAGATATTTTATTACTTTTATAGATGATATGTCTAGATTCACATATGTGTACTTATTGAAACATAAAAATGATGCTTTTAATGCTTTTAAGGCATATAAAGCAGAAGTTGAAAATCAATTGGGGAAGAAAATTAAAGCTTTAAGAAGTGATAGAGGAGGAGAATACTTTCCTAATGAATTTAACTTGTTTTGTGAACAACATGGCATAATTCATGAATGTTCAGCACCTAGAACACCTGAGCAAAATGGATTAGCAGAAAGAAAAAATAGAACTTATCTAGAGATGATTAATGCTATGTTGTTACATGCTAAATTATCTTATAATTTGTGGGGAGAAGCTTTATTGGCTGCATGTCATATCTTAAATAGAATTCCCTCTAAAAAGAATAAGATCTCTCCATATGAGTTATGGAAAGGAAGACAACCTAACATTGGTTATTTTAAAGTGTGGGGGTGTCTTGCATATTATAAGAATAATGATCCTCAAAGGACAAAATTAGGACCTAGAGGAATCAAATGTGCATTTATAGGCTATGCCTCAAATAGCAAAGCATATAGACTTCTTAATTTAGAGTCTAATATCATAATAGAATCTCGAGATGTGGAGTTCTTTGAACATTTATTGACTTCTAGTAATAATGTTCATCCTCCAACTAGTGAAGAGTCACTAGCGAAGAAATCTCAAAAGATTGATGAGCAACCTAAAATTCCTTTGATTGGATATCAATCAAGTTCACAAGAAGTTGGAGAGCAATCTTACGAATTAAGGAGAAGTACTCGTGTACGAAAAGCAAAAACATTAAAATCGGATGAGATTGATTCTCAAAGTATTTCTTTTTACCTTGTAGAAGGAACTAATGAGAGAGTATTAAAAACAATTCCTCTTGTTTTACAAGTGGAAGATGATCCGAAAACATTTAAAGAAGCTATGGCTTCTCGTGATGCTGCTTTTTGGAAAGATGCTATTAATGATGAGATGGATTCTATTATGTCAAATCATACTTGGGAACTTGTCGATTTACCTTTTGCCTCGAAACCTATTAGTTGTAGATGGATATTTTGTAGGAAGTATCATACAAATGGTACTCTCCAAACGTTCAAAGCAAGGTTAGTTGCTAAAGGATTTCGACAAAAGGAAGGAATAGATTATTTTGACACATATGCTCCTGTGGCTAGGATCACATCTATTAGAATTATTTTTGCTTTAGCATCAATTTTTGATCTTTATGTTCATCAAATGGATGTCAAAACAGCATTTCTAAATGGAGACCTCGATGAGGAGGTTTATATGGAACAACCCGAAGGTTTTGTTCTACCGGGAAATGAACATAAAGTGTGTAAACTTATTAAATCATTGTATGGTTTAAAGCAGGCTCCAAAACAATGGCATGAGAAATTTGATGCAATAATTCTTTCTAATGGATTTGTTCATAATATTGCAGATAAATGTGTTTATCTCAAAACTTGTGATGACTATATGGTGATAGTTTGCCTTTATGTTGATGATATGCTAATAGTGAGCAACAACATAAAAGGTATTGTAGAAACAAAGAGGTTTCTATCTTCAACATTTAAGATGAAAGATCTTGGGCAAGTTGATACTATACTAGGTATCAAGGTAAAAAGAAATAGTGGGGGATATGTTTTGAGTCAAACTCATTACATAGAGAAAGTATTGGAGAAATTCAATCACTTAAAAATCAAAGAAGCAAATACCCCATTTGACCCAAGTATCAAATTAGTCAAGAATGTTGGAAGAACAGTGGCTCAATTAGAATATTCAAGTGCTATAGGAAGTCTTATGTATGCAACGCAGTGCACAAGACCTGATATAGCATTTGCAGTTAGTAAATTGAGTAGATTTACTAGCAATCCAAATGTAGAGCATTGGAAGGCTATTGAAAGAGTTCTTGGATACCTTAAACGAACCAAAGATTATGGCCTACAATACTCAAAATTTCCTGCTATTTTAGAAGGATATACTGACGCAAGTTGGATATCGAGTTTTGGAGATAACAAATCCACTACTGGTTGGGTGTTCACCTTGGGAGGTGGCGCTGTTTCTTGGAAGAGCAAGAAACAAACGTGTATAACTCACTCAACTATGGAATCGGAATTTGTTGCTCTAGCAGATGCAAGAAAGGAGGCTGAATGGTTGAGGGACTTTCTATTAGAAATTCCATTGACTTCTAAGAGTGTGAATTCAATTTCTATACTTTGTGATAGTCAAGCCACTTTAGCTCGTGCATATAGTGAAATATATAATGGAAAGTCAAGACATATAAGTCTTAGACATGATTATGTGAGGAAATTAATCAAGAATGGGATTATTTCACTCACATTTGTGAAAACAAGTGAGAATTTGGCTGATCCATTCACCAAACCTCTTACAAGAGAAGTTGTAAGATCAACATCAAAATGGATGGGGCTAAAACTCCTTGAATAAAAGATCCACCAATGATAGCAACCCTACTCAACATTATGAAATGAGTAATGAAGAGTTCAAAGGGTAAGAACAAGTCATTGATATGTGGAGTGGTTCAGCACTTTGAAATATTTTATGAGTCCCATCTAAAGATGTTAAAGTGCTGGTTGTCACCGAATGAGGGTTGAGTTAATTATACTCTTAATGAAGTTCAGTCAAGTTAGGACAAGTATCTCAAAGAGTGACAAAGATACTATAAGAACTTCACCTATATGAACTTAGAAGTGGTGCCGCTTCGATTGAGAGTTGGAGTTTCTCTCATAAAAGTTCATGAACTTGGATGAGCCCAAGGCCATATTAGGGCTAAGCGAGATTTTATGAGGAATATAAGAATGTTGTATTTATGTGTGTGGTATCACTGGTGTTGTCATGAGGAATAACAAATTCAAAGCTTTTATGCTATTTGGGATTTCGACTTCACTTTGTGATGCTTACACTAAGGTAATATTCAAATCGAAAGATATATTACTTTATTCATAAATACTATTTAATCACTTGGAGAAAATTTTAAATTTGAACAAGTGGGGGATTGTTATAAATTGTTCAAATTAAGAATTTCTTTTCAAAAGATTTATTTGAAAAGGTGTTTTCTTTTATTTTTGGTAGTTATTTTTCAAAGGTTGTGTCTTTTGAGAAAATAGTTATAATTTTCAATGGTTGTGTCTTTTGAGAAAATAGTTAATTTTCAAAGGTTGTGTCTTTTGAGAAAATATCTATAAATAGCTATTTGGGGGTAAATTACCAACATAACTCTTTCATGCTCTTCTTCTTTACTCTCCAAGTGATTGAGTTAGACATTCTCCAATTCCTTTCTGAAGATTCTTTATTGTTTGCTCAATACAGATCTTCTAAAGGTTTGTCATATCCACTAAAACTATTTGCATCAAACCCAGAGCAATCTTATTGAGAAGAGGGTGCAAATATCGTTTTTAGGAAAGTGTTTATACACGTTTCAAGCCTGAATATCTTTCCTAAAGTATTCTTGATCTTGTGTTTGTTATTTGTTTCCATAGTGGGTTTTTTCCTCTTCTTTGTCGTACCTCTTTTTCCCAACATAACCTCTGCAAGCTTCCCATCATTACCACGCAATAAGCACATTCTTCTTCTTCTTCTTCTTCTTCTTCTTCTTCTTCTAGCTCAACAAGCATCTCCTCCTCCTCCTCCTCTGCAGCCCCTTCTGTTTCTGTGACGATGGCTGCAATGCTGAGAGCTGTAATGGCGATAGCGACGGTGGCAGCCATCTCTGCGATTGCCATGGGCGCCAACTACGACGTCGGCGGCCCCGCCGGCTCTTGGGATCTCGCCACTAACTACACGCAGTGGGTCTCCGGCAAGGCATTCCGCGTGGGTGACACACTGAGTGAGTCCTCTCCTTCCTCGTTTTCCTCTCCTTCCTCGTTTCCCCCCCTCCACATTGCTTATGATGTCAAAGTATATGATGTTATGCACATTCTCGCTGAGGTAATTAAGAAGTAGGATGTGAGGGAGTTGATAGCTTATGAATGCTCACGAGTAGTGCAGTTCTTGATCTTGGCATGCAATGGCAACCAACTCTCATATTCTTCTCTTCAGTTGTTCTTTCCGTAACAATAGATTCTTTCATGTGATGAACATATATGATTAGATGATGATGGTCTCTTGGAACGTAATAAATGAAGCAATGAATGCAAGTATTGTTTATTGATAACTCCTCTAATCCATATTATTTAATAAATAGAGCTAAAAACTATAACATTTATAATTATTTACATTTAGTATATTTTAGGATTATATAATTAATCATGTTTATAGAAAAACTAATGATTGTATACACTGGTTAGCTTATCAGTAGAGGAGTAAGGGTGTCAGCTTCCTTAGCTAGTAAACACTTTGATAGTTACGCGTAAAAAAATAAACGTATTAAATTGATCGTTTAATCTAAAATTTATCTTTTATTAAAAATATAATCGTCTACAACTCAATATCTAATCAAAATCATATTCAATATTGTATATAATTAAATTCACATTTTTATTGCAACATAAATATCTTAGAAGCTATACTCCTTTTGAATGCAGCATTCAAGTATGCGTCGAGCCATGACGTGTTGGAGGTGTCGAGCGCCGCCTACAGCTCGTGCACGACGAGCAACCCCATATCGACGAGCACCGGCGGCAACACCGTCGTCACGCTCAACAGCACCGGCTCCAGGTACTTCGTCTGCGGAATTCCCGGACACTGCGCTGGTGGCATGAAGCTCCAGATCGACGTCGCCTCCCCGACCTCAACTCCTCCTCCTTCTCCCTCCTCCACCCCCCGCTCCCCCCCTGTTGCTCCCTCCCCGCGCTCGCCTTCTGCGCTTCCGCCGTCATCTTCGACCCCAGGCTCCGTCCCTCCGCCGGCATCTTCGACCCCAGGCTCCGTTCCTCCGCCGTCTGCCCCCACAGCGTCGCCGCCGACACCGAGCGGCGCTTGCCTGAAGGCGAAGGCTACTCTCGGACTCGGTTCGGGAATCGTCATGCTGATGCTTATGGCCCTGTGAGAGATGATGCCATTCGCTGTCATCAGTTGTTGCTCTTTCTTTGTCCTCTGTGGACTCACAGTGACAGTGAATCATAGGAAGCATTGTTATGTATTGATTCATTAGATCAATAAGAAATAAAAAACATTGTCATGCATCGATTGTTGCATCAGTGGATTATGAAATAGAAAACAAAGCTTTGATAGTGATTGCTACAGTGCCAAGAAACAGCATAATCCCATCGTGACAGCATAAAGCTTATAATACCACAAGTTATTAAGAGCAATTATTATAAGGCCTTATTGACTCTCAAGTCATGTCTCTTAGTCATTCATATCTAACTACCTCACAACTCGGATCGATTGGATAACAGACTGTCATAAATTTGATGATTTTAAACCAGAGTCTAAGTCAATAGTAGTAAACTCATTCTTATCTTACAAGCTAATTGAATCGAAGGGTGTCATAATCCGTTGTGATGTGCCTTTCGATACTATGATAGTATTTTTCTATTTTGTTTTCTTGCCATGTTGAATATTAGGTCTGTCTCGATATTTTTTTTCATAATTCAATCGAATAACTTGACAATGAGTCTAAATTATTAATTAAAAAACTTAGAAAATGATATGATGTGAGGAGACTAAGGTGAGATGTCAGAAGTAAGACTTTTATTGCTCACATTTCTAATAATTTTTTGCTCACTTTTATTATATTCTATGTCTCTAGACACTTCTAATGATAGAGGTTATGACTAATAGATTTGAGATTGGTCTCTTTCAAACCACTCCAATCCATCAGAATTAATAAACCTGTCGCCTTCGGTAGTTTTCTGCTGACTAAAAATGACATGTGAATAACTTCACACAATAGAGCCGTATAACCCAAAACCCAATCTAAAATCTAAAATGCCAGAAGTGGATCCTCATCTTAGATTCACAAATTGATCGGATAACTAGTGACAGATCCAATATGCCTACTAATCTTTATAAGGATGGAGCTGATAGCATAAACACCAGGAAATCACAAAGTGACTTGATAAGCTGAAAAGGATTGATTGATGCCATTAAGATTTGTTCTTGGACCGATTTGATGGAATGAATCCATCACAATTTCCGTTGGAAGTAATGTTTGCAATACTATCCGGTACAGCAGGAATGGTATTTACTAGTCTGATACTCTATCGATTCTCTAACTACAATAACAAGGTGACTGACACAAGGATTGTACCACCCGATATATATTGGCACAAGTTTGATACTAAACAGTGATACACCAAATGTTAATATACCTATATGAACCAAACTGGACCAATTTGATCTCCAACTGTTACAATACCAATAAAAAAAAATGTTAATCTTAGTTGTTAGCAATTTAATATTGAGACTTTGATCTACTAAAGTTTCCCAAGCTTAATAAAGAGTATAGGGATATTGAAAGCATAAAAGTGCATGCAAGGAAGTATTATTATAAAATATAAAATAATATTAATGGTTTGAGTTGATGAACAACTAATATCATTCATATTTTCTCTTTGTGTGAAACATTGAGATATATGATAGTTCACTTAAAATTATTTATAATGGATCCTTATAAAATAGTGTTGCAATATTTAGATATACAATCCTAATATATAAAATAATATCATCCTATTCCATCACATAATTATTTGAAATAAATTTTTCTTTAAAATTATCTAAATATACTAATTATATATATATATATATATCATGAATATTATTTTAGATTAATACTTAATATAATTTTATATGTCATTAGTCCAAACCACTTTGACGACTACAAAATCAACATAATAATATAAAATATAATTTAAAACATTTTATAAATGGTAGAGCATTTATTGTAATTCACATCCTAAAAGTTTATCATAATACGTCACTTTTACAGCTACTATTCAAATAAAACTTATAGATATCAATTATAAATAATATTAATTAATTTTTTATATAATCTAATTTATATAAAAATAATATAATAAATATAAAATAATAAATATAATAATTATTAAATATTAATTAGCATAAAGAAAAACTCATATGATGACTATCATCATGATAAAACATAAATTGTACCTTTATTGAAAAAATAAATATTATTTCATAATTTTTAATATATGTGAATAACTATATAAACATCCGAAATAATAATTAAATTTAAATATCACAAGCAAAACTTTACCAATATATCATATGAGAAAACTGTAAAAGAAAATTATAATTTATATTTTTAATTATATAAATGATATAAATGGACTAATTAGTCCTATTTACTTGGGCATCACAAATTAAGCTAATTCAAATTAGATTAAACTAATTGGGCTGCTCATATTAGACCCAACAATCAATCTAATCAAACCAATCAAAATTAGATTCAAATTGGACTTTGGTTAAAATTTGATTAAAGTTAACAAATTGGTCAATTTGATAGTTGAAGACATAAGGAAAAAAATATATTTGATTTTCGAATGGCAAAACTATAATTTTATCTAGACATATATTGAAAGTATATGATTTCCAAAGGATAGAACTGTCATAAGGGGATATCGATTGAAGTTAAATTATTTTAGATGGGTAAAATAATCCTTTCATTGAGGGAAAGCTAATAACCCTAATTTCTCTCTCTCACAATCGTCATTACGTTCCATCACACTCACACATAAGCTTAGTCGTGCAAGACAACCCACCAATATCCTTTCCATGGTCGACTACCCACTGATCAGGTCATGGCTACTATGGCCACATGCTCTTTACCGGTGGGCAATGTTGCTCGGTGATATAGTAGCGCCATTGCATGTCAAATTGTCGTGCATAGCCACATGATCTCCTCTACAATGTTAAGACCACCCCATGGCCCTTCTCATCAGAACAACAACCTTGCACTCTCTAGCAATGCATATATCTATTGCCTACGTTCTCATTTGTGTCATGTCATCTGCCATCTGTGTGCTAATGACTAACTATGCCATGCACAACAATGACAAACTCATTGTCCTTAGTGTTCTAGCAATCGTCGATGACACTGCTTGTGATGTCGTGTTTGACGTTATGCTGTCACCTACAGCCCTTAATCAGGCTATTATCAAGACACCTCTAATGACTACTTTCCATCATAGCCACTTGTTACACAATTACTCTAGTGTTGTCTTCAATCGCTTGAACCCCCCGCTCCATAGAACCATTGCACATAACAACAGCCTTTGCCCACCTTAATGCTATACCATTTATGCAGCCACCTTTGATTGCAATCATGCATACAACATGCGACAACATCATGCCCCCTTGTTGCCTACAATAGCAATGACTCTCATTGAAGTACTCAATGTCAAAAGATTATCATCCTCGACCACCACTAAAACTAGCATGAATCAACACTAGCTGTGGGCAATGAAATCTTCATCACCAGCAAGCAAACAACTATAATTGATAGTATAAATAAAATAGATCAAATCAACTTATGCAAGTGAAAGACGATAACACAAACAAATCTAAAATTTTACAATCTAAGGTATTTGATTTCATAATAATAAGCTCTGATACCAATTGAAGTATAAACACTATAATCTTGCTACTGTTATTAAAAAATAATTTAATGCTAGAAACTGAAATCAAATAACCATAGATCGAAGATTAACCATAAATCAAATAACAATAACATTATTTAATTAAATAAAGTCATATAATCTAATATTCTCTCACTTGACCTATTAATTGATAAGATAAAAAAAATTAAAATTAAATAAATAAAATAAAATTTTATTTAAAATAATTTTACTTAATTAGATTTTAAATTTTTTAAAAGTATTTTATACATGACTATGAATTTTTAAAATAAGTTATTAAGGCCAATAAATATAATAATACTTCATTAAGTCCAACTACCAATATCAGTCATAATAGTTGTGTGTCATCAATGTGGACTCATTTCTATATACCACAACATTGTTAGTCTTTTCTAATATAGTCTATAATGACCCATATAATTTATCTTATTAAGATAATCTTGTTATTATATTTAACTATAACATGTATATACATAAATTTAACAAAATAACAAAAATAAATAACTTTAATTAAATAAGTAAGAAAAATAATAATAATAATATTTACTTAAATATACATCATCGTATCTTTTAAGAGTTGCTCATAAGCTTTATTCTAAGAATAAGTTATTTAAATAATTTAGGTTGTAAAAATTTAGTAAATAGATTAGTAATCACCAAAGTGGTACTTAGGTTCTCAATTGACACTTGTTATTTCTGGTCTATATATCTAACTAGTATTTATTTCAATATACTTAGAACTACTATAATATTTGTCATTCTTAGAAAAAACTTATTTTGACATCATTACAAAATATCTTTAATAGCTTAGTAACTACACGAAATCCTAAGATGAAATTTTACAATCATAAAACTTGATTTATGACCTCAAAGTATACTATAAATTTAGCTTCCATTATTGATAATGTAATAAGTTATTATCTTGTACTTTTCTAAAAAATTACTCTTCCAAGTAACATAAATATAAATCACATATAGAAATCAAGATATGTGAGTATATAATCTTTTGTCTCCTCTAGATATCTCATGATTTTTTTTTTAGCTTTTTAATATTTTACTCTTTTGTTACTTTGGTATCTATTCGGAGCATATAATATGCCTATAACCATGCATATATAAAAAATATCATTTATTTGATTCTTTTCTATGTCATTTTTAAGACATTAACTTTGATTAAATTTTTCACCTTTAAAAATAGGTATATCTCCTTTCTAAGATAGATATGATAATCCTTTAGATATATCTCTAAATATCTTAATAGTAATAATATAAACTACCTCATTCATATTAAGCATCTTAAAATTCTTAATAAGAAATATTTTGGTTTTGTACAATGAACCATGATCACTGTTAGTTAGAAAAATATTATCTATATATAAGACCAATATAATAAATTTACTCTCATTGACCCTCATATATATACACTGATAAAGAGTACTTTTTTGAAATTCAAAAGAAATAATAATATCATGAAACTTAATAAACTATTGTTTGAAAGCTTGTATAAGGCTATAAATAAATTTCTAAAGTTTGCAAGCTTAGCTTTCCTTTCCCTTCTCTATGAATCATTTAGATTGTTCCATATAAATTTTCTCATCCAAATCCCAATTCAAAAATATTATTTTCATATCCATATGATATAACTCAAGATCATAACAAGCTACTAATGTCATAATGATCCTCAATGAGTTCTTTTTCTAATTTGGAGAAAATATCTCATTATAGTCAATTTTTTCTTTTAAGAAAAAATTTTGACAATAAGTCTGACTTTATATCATTCGATATTACACTTTAAGATATGTTTTGTCTTAAATATTTATTTATAATCAATTCTTTTATAGTTATTGGGTAATTCAATAAATTCCTAAATACTATTCTAGTCCATTGATCTTAATTCTTCCTTTATTATATCATACTATCTTTCAAAATCATTGTTTGCATGCCTTATGAAAATAATAAGAGGTCCCTTTTGAATTTTATGTCATAATTCAATTTTTATAGATATATTATATAATCATCAGAAATGACATATTTTTTTTCCCTTAGTGATCTTCTCAAAACTACTAATTATGGTTATTTTACAAGATTATTAGTAGTGACTTCAACATCATGTGAAAGTTCATTAATGTTATTTTTTGTCCACCTTCATCAATTTGTTTAGTGATTTGAGGAACAATAATCGCTCGACTAGAAAATAATAATGGAACATCAATATACATCCTCTATATTAAAATTAATCTTTCGAGATTTTTACTCCTATTGAGTTTGTCATTTTCTAGAAATCTTATATTACAAGATTCTACATTTTTGAATTATGATTGGGGTAATAAAATATGTATCTCTTAAATTTTCTAGATAATTAATAAAATATCCAAAAATAATTCTTTGATTCAATTTCTTTTCATGTGGATTGATGACTCTTATCTCTATGGGATATCCCTAAATATGTAAATGTCTCAAATTAGTTATTATACTAGTCTATAACTTAAATGGAGTTGATAGAATCAACTTACTAGGAACTCTATTTAAGATATATATAGTTTTCCTAACAACTTCACCCCACATCAACTCAGGTATAAAGAATTAACTCATCATACTCCTAATCACCTTTCAATAACATTATTTTACTATGACATACCTAGTAAGGCACATTGAGCATAAATATCTCACTTTTTTAGGAATCTAACAAAAGGATCAGGATTTAGACCTAACTCATCAAATCTATTATAAAATTCATCACTCGTATCAAATTGATAATTTTAACTTTACAATCTAATTATCTCTCAACTTCATTTATGTATATCTAAGGAGTATCAATAGCTTGAGGTTTTTTATATATTATATACATTTATTTTCTATTTTTATTGAAATATCTATTTTTATTGAAATATGAAATATGAAATGATCCATAGAGATTAGTATGAATAATCTCAAGGAGTTCATTATTTCTTATGAAATTTTTCTTTATGTGCTTAATTTGCTTTCCTTTGATGCAATCTATGCAAATATTAAAATTAGTAAAGTATAAATCTTTTAAAATATTATCCTTTATTAATCTTTTAATTTTTTCTTTGAAGATATATACTAAATGTTTGTACCACAAGATAGAAGATTTTTTATTATTAAAATTATATTTCAATCCAACATTTGATTATAGCATCACCAATGTCTTTATATACTTAGGATTCAAATTAATTCTGTGCAAACTATCATATAAAATTTTAAAATAAACTTTTATTGAATAATAAAATATACTGAGTTTATCATTACCAAAAGAAAGATATTATCCTAAATTATCAATTCTAGATAGAGAAATTATTTTTTTAGAAATAATAGAAACATAGCATATGTGTCTATAAAATCCATCACATTACTCGTCTCTAGGCTTATGTGATAAGTTTCCACTGCTATCACATCATTTAAGACAATTCCCTATAACAATAAATTTTTCATGTTCTTTTTAATTTTTAGGTTATAAGAAATCTTAATATATTATTGATAATATAAGTTAAAGCACTTGAATCTTCCAGTAAGCCTATTAATTATATGTGTCATTATAAATATTATTTTTCTTAATATCATTTAGGACTAATTTTTAATATAATTTTATATGTCATTAGTTAAGCTACTTTAGTGCCTACAAAACTAATATAGTAATATAAAATATAGTTTAAAATATCTTATAAATAATAAATATTTATTTTAATTCACATCTTATAAGCCTATCATATTAGGCTTCTTTGGCAACTATTATTTAGATAAAACTTAGGGATATAAGTTGTAAACAATATTTATTAAATTTTAATTAATTTAATTTATGTAAAAATAATTTAATATAATAAAATAATAACTATAATAATTATTAAATATTAACCAACATAAAGAAAAAGTTATATGATAATTATAATCATGCTTTTATACAAAAATAAATATTATTTTATAATTTTAAATACATGTATGTGAATAACTATAAAAATATCCAAAATAATAATTGAATTTAAATATCATAAGAAAAATTTTACCAATATGTCATATGAAAAAATATAAAAAATCATAATCTATATTTTTTATTTCTTTAAATGGCTTAAATGAGTTAATCAGCCCTATTTAATTGTGCATGATTGAGCCACTCAAATTAGACCCTACAATCAACCCAATAAAACCAATCAAAATTGGGTTCAAAATGGGCTTTGATCAAAATTTGATTAAAGCTAACAAATTGATCGATTTAATATAAAGATATAAGTCAAAAATATTTGATTTTCGAATGGAAAAACTTTAACTTTATCTAGACATATATTAAAAATTTATGATTTCAAGGGCAGAACTATCGTAAGAGAACACCAATTGAAATTGAATTATTTAGAAGAGTAAAATAATCTTTTTAAGTAAAAGCTACTAATGCTAATTTATCTTTCTCTCATTGCATTCCATCGTGCCCATGTGTGCGCCTAGTTACATGAGACAACACACCAACTGTCATCGTTGTATGACCTTCATACTATAATGTCCTTTCCATGGTCGACTACCCATCAGTCTGGCCGCAGCTACTATGGTTACAAGCTCTTCATTGGCGACCAACGTTGCTCAGCAATATAGTAGTGTTGTTGCCCATCCACTGTCGTGCATAGCCGTCTAGCCTCCTTTACAGGGTTGAGGCCATCCCGTGACCATTCTCATCGAACCAACAGTTTTGCTACTATCTAGCAATGTGTACGTCCATTGCAATTTGTGTTGCATCACTGGTCATCCGCGCGTCAGTGCCTAACTATGCCATGCACGATAGCAATGAACTTTAAACTGTACCATCCACGTATCGGTGCTTAACTAGCTCATAAACCTGATAATGAGTCTAAATTATTGATAAAAAAAAATATAAAAAATGATATGATGTTAGATAGAGGTGAGATGCCAAAAATAAGACTTGGAAGATAACTCTTGTTCCCACACATTTTTAAGAATCTTTTGCTCACTTTTATTATATACAATCTTTTTAGGCAATTCATAAAGATTGATAAAATTAATTCAAATAGCTATGATTAGATGTAACAAAAGATAATGATTTAGATTCAGATAAATAGATAAGGATGAGGAGATTTGTTCGACTATGGTTGATTTCTTCCTTTCCTAAAAAACTTGTACATTAAATCTTTTGGCTAATATAAATATATTCTCTTAGATGGATCCAAAGTACTACATATTAGAAGCATTCATTTCTTCTACTATTTTCTCTCCTTTCTCTCTAAAATTCTATAGAAAGGCAATAAGTGTAGTATCTGAGTTTAGTTCAAAGAAGACCAATAAGAGTATATTGAATTAAAACGAAGGGGAGACTAATAGATTCAAAAGAAAGAAAAAATATGGTAAGCATTGGAGTAAGTGTTTCTAATCAACTTCTTCCTATCTTCAAACGTAAAAATTATCGATTTTGAACTATTAAAAGAAAAACTTTATTTATTATATAAGGATATGAAATTTGATAGAAAATAGTTTTATTGAGTAACATACAAAAAGATACAAAGAGCTCTCTACATATTACAATAAACAATACACAAGTCTCTATTTCCCTGAATCATATCAGAATTAATATTAATAGAAGTCTGAAAATATTAAAAAGTATATTTTGAGGTACAAACAAGATAAAAACCTCAAAGCTTCAAAATTTTCGACGTGAATTTGAAACTCCTATAATGAAAGATTCTGAATCTATCATTGATTTTTGTCTTAGAATCTCTTTTATTATGAACTAAATGAGGTCTTGTGATAAAAATCTAAAAGATCAAACAGTAATAGAAAAAGTTTTATCTCTAAAATTTGATATAATTTTTACTATAACAAAAGAATCTAAAGATACAAGTTACTGAATTAATGGGCTTGCTTTTAGTTTATAAATAAAAAATGAATAAATCTTCAAATGAAACTTCATAACATGCTCTTCAAATGAAGATAGATAAAAAGAAGGAACCAAAGCAAAATTCTAAAACTAGATCTCAAGGGAGAGGTTAGAATAGCAGAAGTCATGAACAAATCTGACACTCGAGGCATGTGATGAGGCCAATCAAATGAGTCAGATGAACTCCAATGAAGATAATAAAGAAACCCATCAATGTTTTGATTAAAAAAAAAAGGAGATTCTGCAAAATATTGTTGGTACAAAAATAAAAATCCAAATATTCCTCTTGGTCCTCACTATAAAAAAATATGGCCATCTTGAAAAAGATTGTTATAACAAAAACCAAGCAAATTATCATGAAAATAATAATAATAAAGAAAATATTTTTTTTATGACATCTGATGAAGAATAATCTAGATCCATTTAGATTTTAGATAGTAGATACAATAATCATATAACATGGGTAAACATTTATTTCAAAAGCTTGATTATTTTATCAAATCTATAGTATAGATGGAAAACGACAATAAGATTCAAGTCAAAAGAAATGAACAATTGTCATAAACATTAAATCTAATAAAAAATTTATTGATGAAGTGATGTTTATTCTTATTTTAAAATAAAATGTTATTAAAATAGGATAATTAATGAGAAAAATATATTATGCTATTTTTTAGATAAAAAATATTTGATTTATAATATAAAAATTAAAAAAAAAATTGATAGCAATTATCCAATGATAAAACATAAATTATTTTCATATTTCTTTTCACGTGCATTCATTGTTATTATTATTGATAAATTCACATAAACATGGTTATAAACTAGAACTATTAAATCATAACAATATAATAGTCGGTTTGTCTAAAATTAAGAATAAAAATACTATTTGTAAATCTTGATTTTAAAAAATAATATAGAAATTCTTTTCAGACATGTTATTCTTAGAGAGCCAAAGAATGATTGGAACTTGTGCATGCATATATTTGTGAGCCCATGCAGACTATCTCACATGGTGAAAATAAATATTTTTTATTATTTATAGATGATTACATAAGGATAATATGGGTATATTTTTTGAAATAAAAGTTAAAACCTTATCTATTTTAGAAGTTTCAAAGCATATATTAAAAAATAAAGTGGTTATTTTATTAAGACTCTATGTATTGATAGAGGGGGTGAATTCACTTTCAAGGATTTCTTTGTGTTTTATAAGAATATAGTCATTCACAGATAATTGATTGCAAGCTATACCCTCTAGTAAAATAGAGTAACAATAGGAAAGAACCGAGTTGTGATGGAGACTACTAGGTATATACTTTTAAAAAATAGTACCAAAAGAGTTTTGGATAGGAGTTGTAAGTACAATAATATATTTGCTAAACTGCTTTCCTATCAAGGTAGAATAAGGAAAAATATCTTATTAAGCATGGTTGAATAGAAAGCCAAATGTACGTCAATTAAAGGTACTAGGTTGTATTACTTACTTTCATATTTCTATAGAAAAAAGAAGCAAATTTGATGACAAAAAGTGTTAAGTATATATTTGTGAGGCATAGCAATGAGACAAAAGGTTCTAGACTTTGTAATTCTACAACTAAGAAATTGATTATAAGTAGTGATATTATTTTTAATGAAAAATAAGTTTAAAACTCTAAAGCAATTAAAATTTCAATAGCTATAGGAGAATAAATCTATAAGGCACATGATACATTGTTAATACAACACCCCTGAATCTTCTCATATTTTAAATGATTCTAATTCAAGTGATTCTAGTGATCCTTAAATATATATAAGAACATTTCATAGTTTTCCATAGATTTATGGTGATTTTGCATGTTTTACTTTGGAACCTACTTGTTTTGAGTTTGCAACTTAGAAAGAAGAGTAGGTACAAGCAATAAATGATGAGCTACAAATTATTAAAAAAAAAAGACTTGAAAGTTGATAAATTTAGCCCTAGAAAAAGAAGCAATTAAACTCAAGTGGGTATACAAGTCAAAATTTAATACTGATAATTTGCTATAAAAACATAAAACTCGTTTAGTTACAAAAAATGATAGGTTTATCAATTTCATATTAAATCAATCTTTTTGAATGGAAAGTTTAAAAAAAAGGTTTATGGAAAGTACTTTGAAGAATTTAAAATTAAAGGGCTAGAAGATGAAGTGTACAAATTAGATAAAGCATTATATAGTCTCAAACAAGCACCATGTCAGAATTGATAAATACTTTCTTCAACGTAATTTTTGAAAAACTTAAATAAATCAACTTTATATATAAAAGTCTAAGATATAAAAATTCTTATTATCAATTTATATACTATTGGTGTACTGAAAATTTATCAATCATAATAAGATCGATTTGAGATTGGTCTCTTTCAACACTCTCTTTCAAACCACTCTAATCCATCAGAATTAATATATCTATCACCTTTGGTGGTGTTTTGTTGACTGAAAATGGCACATGGACAACTTAACACATAAATTTCCAAATATTTCTTCTTTCTTGTAGAATATAGAGCCCTGTAACCCAAAACCGAATCTAGAATCCAAAATGCCAGATGTGGATCCTTATCTATTCACAAATTGATCAGATCACTAGTGACAAATCCAATATTCTTACTGTGGACACAAATTGATAGAGTTTATAGCATGAACACTAGGAAATCACAAGGTGACTTGACGTGGACTTTGGATACTCTAGTTACAATCCATGCCTACAGGTCTGGTTTTTCTCAATTCAAATTTGGAACAAAAAAAAATAGGGGTTATTATAGATTATCCATTGTAGTTAACCATTGTAGTTAATTATTGTGATCTCTATACTTACGAAAGTGAAATATTTAACCTAAATTATTCTTACGTTCTTAACTTCGTCGATGAAAAAAATTACACGTGTTATCACATGTAAAAAGGACATGAATGAAAAAAGTAATTTCACTATCTTTTAAATTATTAATTTCTCGCTCGCAACGTGAGGCTTTCATAGAAACTACTTTCCTCCCCCCTTCGGTTCCCTCTCCTCTGGCTTTGTTGTGGATAACAAACTAGCGATGGCGTTGGTGGCACGCAAGGTCGGTTCTCTAGTAGAAGGTGACTCCACGATATTGTGAAATACGAGACCTTGATCCTCTTCTGCTATTCTTCACTTGCTACTGCTATCGGTGTTGTAGTTATAGGTTGGCCTCTAGCTCCACCAAACCACTCATTGTTCCCTTCTAGGAGCCAACAGTGGCAAAGCTCAAAGGCGAGGAGGTGAACGAGTCCACAACTATGTGAGGCTACATTGCAACAACCTCCACGACCAAAGGCAACAACTATCGTATGGTTATGTCGGACGACCAAGGACATCAGAACATAAGATGGAGGTAGCACTGTTGGAGGAGCACACATCCTCATCTCCAGTGGCAATGCCATTGCTCAATGACTCAAAGGAGTATGGCATCGCAGTAAGGGAGTCACCATCGCCAGTCTTTCAATTTCCCATTTGCCTTTTTGCCTTCTTTGTTGGGGAGGACATCACGTGCCAATGATCGCACAACATCTGTTGTGCGAGCGCACTTCGCAAGTGACCAAACCTTCCTCTAACCATGTCCTTCCTCATAGCCATTGGTCACCCTCCTCCAACCTCCCCTAATCACATTCGCGCCTCCATCCATCATGATGCCCTGCATTGGCAATGCAAGCACTAGGTCGATTCCGACGTGCTTGTCCTTAACACTGGCCATTGGTGGAAGGACAAAAAGATGATCGCCACATAAGTAGGGTTTTGCTTATGCAAATAAGGTAACGAGTGAGCAGGTGTGATGAGCAAGTAAGATCAATAGAGGGGCAATAGATGAGCACTTAGGAAAGAGGAGGGGAGGAGGAAATAAGTCATGGTTAGAGGTGACGCTCAGATCTCCTAGAGAATACCACCGGCCTTGTGTGCCACCGATGTCATTTCTAGTCTATCGTTGGTAGCACAACCAGAGAAGAGAACTGGATGGGAGGAAAGTGGTTTCTATGAAAGCCTCCACATTGCAAGTGATAAGTTTATATAAAATTAATAATTTTAAAAATAATAAAATTATTTTTTATCCTTTTTATTGGTGCCAGGTTTGCAATTGATAAAATGTAAATTTTTTTTGGACAAAGTTAATGATATGAGAAGAGTTAGGGTTAAATAATTCACTTTAGTAAGTGTAGGGATCCCAATACTATTTTTTAAAGTCTAAAGACCATGATACTAATCATAATTAACTAAGGAGGTAATATTTAATTTAAAAAAAAAAACTATTCACAAGCCAGTTTGTATGTGCCCATCTTTTTGTTATATTTTGTAGCGAAGAATAGTGTGGTATCACTTTTAAGATTACATCAGCCTCTTTTAGTTTATGCTTCTAAACGATCGACAATGAAACTTTTAAGATTACATAAGCTTCTTTTAGTCCTATCTTGTTTATTGGAGAATTGAGTCAACATTATCAATATCATTGTAGCTATTTAAAAATACAATATATCTTAGTAATGTAAGATTATTTTTTAACATATTTTTAAATTTTTAATAATTATTTTATTTTTACACAATCACATGCAAGAGGATTCTAATTTTAAAGGGTCGTTTTAAAGTTGCTCATTCCATCATTATTTTTTATCTCAATCGACAATTCATTATAGTCAAATTAAGTTTATGATATTTATTTTATTATTCAAAGCTAACAAGACGATCAAGATAAAAAGATTACTTTATCAATAATAAAAAATCTATATTGGTAAGATGTTTTAACCTTATTATTATTGTGTAATAGAGTCCTTTTAATTTTAGCTTACTTGTTTTTCCCCAAAAAAGATTTCTAACAATCTTGCCCTCGTAGCTAATAGCAACAACTTTTGACTTGGTTTTGGAAAACGTGTGACATTTAATTCATCTCATCCATATTATTATCTCAACAAGCTTTCAAGCCTCAATATAAGATAGCAGTCAATGAATACATCATATACACACATTGAAAGTTTCCAAGTAGCTCCGAGACAACACATGGCTGAGCCAACTTCCGGCATACGACACAGTCTGTCACCCGCGTTTTGTTTGGCAGCCCCAAATCGTTGACTATTTTTGGTGAAGACTTAACGATCACTCTCTCCTCTTCCATGAATCCTTCTTCCCTCACCAACTCTATATAACCTCTGCAAGCTTCCCATCATTACCACGCAATAAGCACATTCTTCTTCTTCTTCTTCTTCTAGCTCAGCAAGTATCTCCTCCTCCTCCTCCTCTGCAGCCCCTTCTGTTTCTGTGACGATGGCTGCAATGCTGAGAGCTGTAATGGCGATAGCGACGGTGGCAGCCATCTCTGCGATTGCCATGGGCGCCAACTACGACGTCGGCGGCCCCGCCGGCTCTTGGGATCTCGCCACTAACTACACGCAGTGGGTCTCCGGCAAGGCATTCCGCGTGGGTGACACACTGAGTGAGTCCTCTCCTTCCTCGTTTTCCTCTCCTTCCTCGTTTCCCCCCCTCCACATTGCTTATGATGTCAAAGTATATGATGCTATGCACATTCTCGCTGAGGTAATTAAGAAGAAGGATGTGAAGGAGTTGATAGCTTATGAATGCTCACAAGTAGAGTAGTTCTTGATCTTGGCATGCAATGGCAACCAACTCTTATAGTGTTCTCTCTCATATTATTCTCCTCAGTTGTTCTTTCCATAACAATTGATTCTTCATGTGATGAACATGTAAGATTAGATGATGATGGTCTCCTTGAACGTAATAAATGAAGCAATGAATGCAAGAAATGTTTATTGATAACTCCTCTAATCCATATTATTTAATAAATAGAGCTAAAAACTATAACATTTATAATTATTTACATTTAGTATATTTTAGGATTATATAATTAATCATGTTTATAGAAAAACTAATGATTGTGTACACTGGTTAGCTTATCAGTAGAGGAGTAAGGGTGTCAGCTTGCTTAGCAAACACTTTGATAGTTAAGCGTAAAAAATCGTTTAATCTAAAATTTATCTTTTATTAAAAATATAATCGTCTACAACTCAATATCTAATCAAAATCATATTCAATATTGTATATAATTAAATTCACATTTTTATTGCAACATAAATATCTTAGAAGCTATACTCCTTTTGAATGCAGCATTCAAGTATGCGTCGAGCCATGACGTGTTGGAGGTGTCGAGCGCCGCCTACAGCTCGTGCACGACGAGCAACCCCATATCGACGAGCACCGGCGGCAACACCGTCGTCACGCTCAACAGCACCGGCTCCAGGTACTTCGTCTGCGGAATTCCCGGACACTGCGCTGGTGGCATGAAGCTCCAGATCGACGTCGCCTCCCCGACCTCAACTCCTCCTCCTTCTCCCTCCTCCACCCCCCGCTCCCCCCCTGTTGCTCCCTCCCCGCGCTCGCCTTCTGCGCTTCCGCCGTCATCTTCGACCCCAGGCTCCGTCCCTCCGCCGGCATCTTCGACCCCAGGCTCCGTTCCTCCGCCGTCTGCCCCCACAGCGTCGCCGCCGACACCGAGCGGCGCTTGCCTGCAGGCGAAGAAGGCTACCCTCGGACTCGGTTCGGGAATCGTCATGCTGATGCTTGTGGCCCTGTGAGAGCCGATGACAATCGCTGTGATAGTCGATAATAGTAGACTCATTCTAATCTTACAAGCTAATTGAATCGAAGGGTGTGATAATCTGTCGCGATGTACCGTTCAGTACTATGATATTATTTTTCTATTTGGTTTTTTCCATGTTGAATATTAGGCCATATTATTTTTCATGATTTGATCGAATATCTAAGTCATAAACTTGATAATGAGTCTAAATTGTTGATTAAAAATACTTAGAGAATGATACGACGTGAGACTATGGTGAGATGTCAGAAGCATGACTTAGAAATCAAGTTTGCTTCCCGCACATTTCTAGTAATTTTTATTATATGCTATCTTTTCGGACACTTGTAATGATAGATAGAGGTCATAAGGAGATCCATTTGAGATTGGTCTCTTTCAACACTCTCTTTCAAACCACTCCAATCCATCATAATTAATATTTCTATCGGTAATTTTTTTTATTGACTGAAAATGATACGTGTACAACTTCACACATAAAATTCTAAATATTTCTTCTTCTTTCTTGTGGAATATAGAGCCCTATAACCCAAAACCCAATCGAAAATGTCAGATGTGGATCCTTATCTTAGATTCACAAATTGATTGACAGATCCAATATTCTTGCTCCTTATAAGGATAGAGTTTACAGCATGAACACTATAAGGATAGATTTGTTTTTGGACCAATTTGATTGAATAAATCCATGGAAGAAATGTTTGCAATACTATCTGGTACACTACGAGCAGTATTTACTGATTCAATACACTAACTACACTAACAAGGTGATACATATTTAATACAAGGCTTGTATTGTTGGATAAATCCAACATAGGGAATGTACCACCGGACGATACAAATTAGTACAAGTTTGATCCAAAGATGACTTCTTTTTATTTCTGAAATATTTTAAAGATTTTTCAAAACTTTATACGTACCAATATATACAATGTCGTACCAAACGATATTGATTCGATCTCCAATCGATACAATACCCACAGACCTGGTCACAAAATTAAAAATTATCAGGCAAAACTTATTATTCACTCAATAAAGTATGACATCAAACACCAGCAGTCCCAACAAAACACATTAACAAACAATACATACGCACATAAAAAAATAAAAAAAAGAGAGAAGATATCCTAATGAACAGTTTGTGTAGATATGGAAGTGAAAATCAAACTCAGATACATCTTCCAAGTGTCTGTCACAGCAAACTTTGTTGATAACATCAAAATTGAACTTTTTAAACCACTCGAGAAGCATTAAAATAAAAGATTTTGCATGTTTTGTGAAATATGTTTGACTCAATACATTTAAATGTCAAAACATTCAACATAAGAAGAAAACATATATAGATGTTAAAGAGTTTTGTTTTTTAATTCCAAATATTCTATCTTTGAGTTATTTGTTTTTTAGCATCTACATTTTCTAATGAGAACTAGCACAGCTTTACTGTCCTGATTGGAGATCCACAAAGAACTATTGCAAGAGTTACCACGACAAGTAAATATAAGATGAGTGAATATATAGAGACTAATCCAACTTGGTTTCATCATCCAGTAACTTCATCGAGAATCAAATACATGCTTGTGCGCTACAAAAGAGAACTTGAATATATACAACTAGCATACACAAGTATAACATTTTCAAACATGTTCTGAATATGAATGGTTTTGCACATGATGAAATGGATTTCATCTAACAGGTCTTCAAAAATTAGTCATTAGACAAGAACTACAGCATGTTTTACCTACTCTGTGAAGCTTGCTGGAGGAGGAATGAAACTGCTTTGATGCTGCAAACATCTATGATGGTAAGATCAGATACAATCGTATTACCACAAGTGTCATGCTTGATTCTGTATTGCTTGCTAAGACCACCACTTGCTTCCAAACTGCTAGGGTGACCAGGTGATAACAAATCATGAATTGTTTCATTATATATTTCCAGCATGGACACCTACGAAAGAAATTAAACCAACAAAAAGAATAAGCCAAGCAAATTGGTGAAAATGAAGATTAAGCAATAGGGCTGTCAAAACAATGTAAGAATTAAGCTTACCTGCATTTTATATTTCCAGCCTTGGCATTGTAATGATTGACTAGTTTGGAATATTTGCTCTAATGACCGAGGTATATGGCCTTTCTGTTCAGCATGCTCAGTATTGCCCATCATAGTATAAGTTTTACCGGAACCAGTTTGTCCATATGCAAATATGCACACCTACAATAGTTGACAACTTTCAGAATCTGCTACATACAAATTGTGAACCAACTTTGACCACATGATCGGTCTTTTAATAAAAGAAAAGAAACTGTATTTTCACAAAATAAAAAGAAACTATATTTTCACAAAATCATTGTATTTAAAAGTATAATTCTAGAACCAATATGACTATACGACAGAAAAAACATATTGGAAAAAGGGTCAAGAATCAGTAAACACAAGCAATGCAGTAAGACAACATTTGATTTTTACCAATGAAACTATATTAATAGTAATTGACATGAGTAAAGATACCATTGGACAAACAGAATTAATATATCAACTAAAGCACCTTATATCCACCGAGTGCACTCTGAACCAACTGTGAGATTTCTACAAATACATCTTCTTGTGAAGCTTCATTGAATACTTTATCAAAAGTGAAGGAATATTTCTGGGCTGTTCATGATTATATTGATCAATAAATAAAATTGTATAATCCATGATAAATATAATATTGAACAACAATGGGAATCCAGTATCCAATGCAAAGAAAATAAAAGAGCTCGTCATACCATTATGTGTCAAGTCAATGCCACGCCCAAGATATTCAAGGGATGTCGGATATGAAACAACATCATCTGTTCCACCCGAATCAGTATCAAGTAAAAGCAGGCGAACTCTATAAAATACTTGAATATTTCCTGTAAGTTCCTGTACAAAGGAGGCTTAGCACTACAAGAATTTAATGATATATTTGTCAAACAGAGTCGCATAGTTACCAATATGGTATTATGCAGTTTTTTACGTAATTTCTCTGCTTCAATTATTTGAAGCTCTGCCTCTGCAAGACGATCTTGCAAATCAATAATAGTGTTTTTCTGCTTTTCATACTCTGTCATTGTCTTGATGGTTATTAAATCAGCTCTCTACGAAAGCAACAAAGATGTCAAAAACGTGGAAAAAAGATCTATGCATGATTTTTTATGTATTACTCATCATTCTAAAGCCATCATAATTTACCTATTTACCTCACATTAAGGCTATGGAAGATAATATTATACAGCCACGCTATGACAATATTATTTGTAGAACTTTAATACCTTCAGCTTCTCATTGGAAGCAGCAAGCTGATGCTGCAAAAGTTGTATTTTTTCTCTTTGGGAAGCACATGTCTCCTGAAAGCCATAAATCATAGTAATATCACACTAATGTATGAGCCTCATAATGCATGAGGATGTTACTTTATATGAAACAAACCTCAAGTGCAATAGTCTTTATGGTTATTTTATCCAAATTTTTTATTGATTTTGTAGTTAGTTCTGTATAGTTATCAAACTCTGAGGTCAACCTCTGCACTTCCTTTTTCAATTCTTCTTTCTGTTTCATGGCCTCTTGCTGAGAAGACTGAGATAGAAACCATATCATTAGAACTGAACTGATAACTGTATAACAACTAGAGAACAGCAATAATACAAACGATCACAAAACATGAAACCACCAAAAAATTAAGTAATGTGAAAAGGTTATCCTAACAACGATACTTGTAATGAAACATGAAGGACAATGATACATGTCAAGTGTGTACCTTATTAAATCAAACAAGATATTATTATTTCAAAATTCATTATTCTCTATAATTGGAACATGGCCGTGGAACCCTCCAAATGACCAATGAGAATGCACAACATAGCAAACAACATATCTCTTAATAAATCATCAAAAACAACCACCAGTTGCCACTCTACTCTTCCAACACCCTAGCCCATAACCGTAGATACAACTAGACTGGCACGGACCATGCCAACGCTTCATATAATTGTGAGCCCCACTCCTTATAATGACTAGGCAATTTACAAGGGCCACAGTATGAAAAAGGACCATCTTCCACAAGTAAAACGATTACAGACTCTGCCATCTCTCTCCTAAATGACACTATACTAAAGTTTTAAGCTTCCTAAAATTTCCACTTCAGGATTCTGCGCACCGAGTATATACCTTGTGATTCTTCTCTATTTTGGAAGGTTGGAATCCTGGCAATCACACCTCAAACCACTGTCATGATGTGTGTGATCCAGCGATTTAAAAAGGCACTCGCCTAGGCGCTCGGGCAAGGCGAGGCGAGGCCCGAGTGCCTCACTAAACTTCCAGGCAGCGCGCTTCAAAGAGGCGCCGCATAGGCGCTCGCCCAAGCCCAAGCGCTGGGCGCTTCGGGCGAGCGCTTGTGTTAAACCAGGCGACCGAACCAGGATTTTAGGTTTGGTTCGGTCTCCGGTGGCTAGTTGGTTCAATCAAACCAACTAAAATCGATACCAGCTGTCGCTACCCAACCCTAACCGGCTAACCCTGCTCGTTGCCGCTCCCGCACCCGCTACTCGCCGCTGTCGCTGCTCGCAACCGTTGCCGCTGTCGCCGCTCGCCACTCCTGCTCCCGCTCCTGCTCCTGCTCCTGCTCCTGCTCCTACTGCCGCTACTGCTGCCTCCTTACACTCCCGCTCCCGCTGCCACTACCTCCTTATATTCCCGCTCTCGCTGCCGCTGCCTCCTTACACTCCCGCTCCGGCTCCCGCTGTCATTGCCGCTTCCTCTTTTCTCAGTCAGCACCCCCTTACACTCTTCCTTCTCCTTTTGTATACTGTTAATATTGTTAGGTTTATTTGAAATTATTAATTTTCAATACTGTTAATAGATTAATAATATATTATTTTGATTTTAATACTGTTAATTTTCATTTATTTGAAATTATTGTTAGGTTTCAAGATAAATGGCAAGTGTACAGAGCAACTCAATAGAGTCTCCAATTTTCATTTATGATTTTGTATCATAGATTTTCTTAATTTAATAGCATATTTTTATTTAAATTTTTAAATAATTATATTTATTAATTATATTATATATTTTTATATTTTAGCGCTTCGCTTCGCTCAAGCGAGCGCCTAGCGCCTCTACCGTTTTTGGACCTTAGCGTCTTTTGGCGCCTAACGCTTTTTAAATCACTAGTGTGATCAAACAAGGTAAGGCCAGGCTAACTCTAAAACTAATTCAGCAAGATGACTACAAGTGGCATCACAGCCTAGGATCTGTTGAGAACATTTTACAAAAGTTTGTGCCAACTGCTTCGAGAAACAAACATTATATGTATCTAGTGGCTGAAAATGAACATAATATAATGTTACTCATGAGATTAAAGCAAGATAAGTTCCTACCTCTGTCCATGGCATAACAATGGGAGAAATTTATAGATGTACCATTATGATATATCATGCAGAATATAAAAGAATCACAAAAACAGTTGCGAAGACTCAGAAAATAAAATAAAATAAAAAGGACCTAGCAACTTAAGGAATATTGGCCTTTGTAAGTTATGGGTACTGAACACAATATTAAGATATGGCACTCAGCAGTAAAACAAGTTCTTGATCTCTAGAATGAACTAAAAAAGACTCAGATTAAATTAATAAATGAGAAGTAAAGGGGAACAAATCAAAGACATGAAGCTAAAACTCCTTCTGTATCAAAAGAAAAAGTACATTTACAAAACAAACCTTAGAAGGGTCCAATTGATTTTTGAGTTAGTTTGCATGATCCCTTGCACTAGTCAGGCTTTCCATTATGGCACTTTTCTCCTTCTGCAACCTCAAGATTGTTTCACCATTTTTGTTGGCCTCATTCTGAAGATTACTGTTGTACTGTTGCAAACTGGTATTGTACTCCTGTAATCTCCTATTAGTTTCTTGTAGCAATTTCAACTGGAAAATTATACAAAAGAAGAGTTCATATTGGATAATCAAGGAACTGCATTATTTAAACCCATGGAATAAGGTACATGGTCGCTCAAACGTTTATTCTCTTGGTTAACTCTTTGAAGGTCCAAGGACAGAGCATCTTGAGAATTCTCAACTGCAACCCTGGTTTGTCTTTCATTTTCGTAAGATTTAATAGCAACCTGCAGAACTTTGTAAGTTCCAATCAGGCACTGTCAAACTCATTTCGCTAATTTACTTAAAAATCTTCATTGCTCCCACCAATTTCTCAGTTTCTTCATTCACTAAATTCTCCTGCAAGGAAGAATTCTGGTCTTGAAGCTCCCTTATTGTTGCATCTAGTTCATCAATTTCAGCCCTCATCCGGGACTCTAGAAGATAAAACTCTACCAAGACATCAATCAAGTCATAAGCATGGAAAACACACATGGGAATCACAAATCCGAATCAAAAGAATGTTACTTTTTTTCCACCATGGGTATTTACCAATTTCTCTGTGCCTTTTCTCTTCAGATTCCAACATATTTCGAAGCTTCCCCTGCTCTGCCAAGTAGCCATCTTCCAGTTCCATATACCATCTAATGCAAATCCGAAACTTCTTAATGTATTCTATCATCTGTTCACTCTTCCCCCATACAATTGAAAGCCAAAAAAAAAAAAAAGGAATCACAAAAAATCAAAAATCAGTAAGAGAATAACTGAAATTACATCTGAGGGGAAAAAGTACCACAAAGATTTCACCTTAAAGTCATTCTTAGTCTTGACTTTCATCTTCTCAGCCAGAAGCCTCTCCACGTCCTCCCTAGAACTGAACTCAATCCCAGAGGCGCTCCCACCATCCGAGCCAGCAGCCGCCTGGTCGCCGGAATTGGGGCCGCCGTTGACGGAGGACAGCACTGACCGCGTCGTTCGTGGGTCGGTCGCGGGACCCACCATCTTCCCCATCACCCCGAACCTATGCCGCTTGTCGAGGGGCGCCTCGTCCAAATTCTCCTTCTTCTGCAAGAACCCAACAACAGATCGAACTAAAACACTAGAAAACAACCGATAGCGGGACAAGAGATCAGCGGCTCACATTGGAAGGGCTCCGAGGCGGGCCTGGAGGCTTGCCCTGGACGATCCGAGAGGTCATGGAAGGAAAATATCGAGGGACGGTTGGATGAGGGGGTAAAATGGGATCAGGGTTATGGCTTTTTAAGGGCCAAGGGTGGGTCGGAGTGCAGCCAAAGGGAAGGCGATGGAGCGACGTGAGCCGCCACTTCGATGGGCAGAAAAGGAAGGAGGAGAGGGGGATTTGGAGATAAAAATGGCTCTTTTTTCACTCAATCTTCTTGAGCGCCAGTGCTAGGTTTTCCGTCCTTCCTAGTTCTTGATCTCAGAGAAAGACATGGAGGTGAAGCTGAAGAGGGCCAGGGGATTCGGCGTCGTTCGAAACATTTTGAATTGGGGACGGGGTGAGTGTTATGACGGAAATGCCCCGGACCGAAGCAGTGAATCCCTCGAAATGGAGGGTCAAGATTATTTACAGATATTTATTTCTTTTTATTGACACGATTTTCGATGCATAATCAGTAACATACACAAGATTGAAGAGTTATAATTAGACCTTTTACGATTACGTAGACTTAAAAAATTTATATAATTATAAAAATAAAAATATTTAATTTTATTTACTCTAACTTTTATTGGTTTTATTAATAAAAGATGCAGCACGTTATATCACGTACAAGAATAACATAAAAAATAATTGATAAAAAAATAATCTTAATATCCCCGATAATTCATTTGGTATCACTTTGCAATTACAATGACGAAAGGTGTGAGATAAAGGCTTTACATTCTACCGACACATATACAAAGCAACGTTAGAGGAGGAAAAGGAGATAGAACGATGACATGATGTGAGGCAAAGGGAGATAAGAAAATGAACAAAGACAATTAGTGTGCCAACGTAGATATAGAGCGACGTCGATGAAAATACAAGACGATGAGGATCGATACAAATGCAAAACGATGAAAGGGACAAAAAGGATAAGGGATTGGAAAAATAAAGAAGGATGAGCACCACTCTGAATCGCATGCAACGTCGATGCAAATATAAAGCGATACAGAGAGGAAGTTGTAAATGCAGAGCAGAGCAACATTGCTCTGTATCTGCGTTAGTGTGATCATCATCATCGTCCTCTTCTTTCTTTTCCTTTACTTCATCTCTCATCATTGCTCTCCCTCATTTTTCTTCTCCTTCACCTACAAGAAGTCGTAGAAGTTCCTTAACTCCATCCTCAGGACTCCACTCAGCTTTTGTCTAAGGGCATCCCTACATCGTTCTCTTCGACCACAATCATAACAACCGCTCGTAATCTCTAGTGACATCATCATTTGCCACCATCATAAAAGTCGGTTAAGAAAAAAAAATATAATTGAGATATTAAAATTATTTTTTATCATTTTTATGTCATTTCTATATATGTTGTATCTTCCATAAGAAAAAATCGATAACGTTAAGATATTTCACTTTTATAAAATTAAATATTTTACTTTCATAAAATTAAATATTTTATTTTTATAATTATAAGAATACTAATATAAAATTTTAAATCTAAAAATTAGGATGCGAAAGAGGACTAGATGCCTAATAAGTAATTAGCCCTGCAAAGTCGCGTGGGAGAAGTATACGAGGACCTTCGCACGAATATACAAGCTATTCATGTATGCTGTTCGTGCACGGTGATAAGGCCGGACGCTGATGCGAATGGCTTCCCTTTCAATTCGCCATGATCGCATCCTTCCCCGGCCTCCTCTCTCGCGGCGAGCTCCTCGACCTGCTTCACAACTCCACCACTGTCTCCCGAGTCCACCAAGTGCATGCCCAGCTGATCACCCGAGCCCTGTTCAGCGACCCGTTCGTCGCAAGCCGGCTCCTTTCCACCATCTGTGAGCTCTCCGCCCGCGTCCCTGCGTCTTATGCCGATCTCGTCTTCTCCCAGAGTCATCAGCCGAGCACTTTCTCCTGGAACACCATCATCAGGTTCCATGTCCGGGCCTCAAACCCCAACAAGGCCGTTCTGCTCTTCGCTCGAATGCGTAAAGCTGGTGTCTTGACTGACCACTACACGTATCCGTTTGTCCTCAAGGCCTGTGCTTTGCTGGCTGGACTCGAAGAAGGTGCGGCGATTCATGGGGATGTACTGAAGAAAGGATTGGGGGAGGATCCGTTCGTGATGAATGGTTTGATCAGCTTGTATTGCAAGGGCGGAGAGATCGCGGCGGCCCGGAAGCTGTTCGATGGATCTCGGTCGAGGGATTTGGTATCCTGGAACTCGCTAATGGCTGGTTATGTTAGCTGTGGAGACACCGCAGAAGCGGGGAGGCTTTTCGATGCAATGCCGGAGAGAGATGCTTTCTCTTGGGCTATCTTAATCGATGGATATGGAAAGAAGGCCGGGGACGTCAGCCGTGCTCGTGACCTGTTCGATAAAATGCCCAACAAAGACCTAGTTTGCTGGAACTCCATGATTGATGGGTACGTGGGACTCGGCATGATGCGCGCTGCCAGAGAGCTGTTCGATGTTATGCCCGAAAGGAATGTCATATCGTGGAGCATCCTCATCGATGGCTACGTGAAACATGGGGATCCAAAGGAAGCTTTGGAGCTCTTCCAAAGTATGCTTGGTCAGGGTGTAAGGCCTGACGTAATCAGTGCAGTAGGTGCCATTTCAGCGTGTTCTCAGCTGGGCGCACTCGATCAAGGTCGATGGATACACTCCTACGTGAAGAAGCACAATATCTTATTAGATGTTGTAGTTGAAACTGCCCTGGTAGATATGTACATGAAATGTGGAAGCTTAGACCTTGCCCGGTTGCTCTTCGACGAAATGCCTAGGAGGAGTGTGGTCACATGGAGCGTGATGATTGTAGGACTTGGCATGAATGGGTTTGGATGTGAAGCTGTGGAACTTTTCTACCAGATGGAAAGAAGAGGAGCAACGATGGATGATCTGACATTCCTCGGCGTTCTGACAGCTTGTACTCATGCCAGGTTGGTCTGTGAAGGACGTGAAATCTTCAACAGGATGAGGAGGGATTTCAGGGTTGAGCCAAAGGTCGAACACTATGGTTGCTTGGTGGATCTCCTCGGCCGTGCAGGACGGTTGCAGGAAGCTAGAGAAGTCATAGAAACGATGCCGGGGGCTCCCACCTCAAGTTTGTGGGGTTCGCTGCTCGCGGCCTGTCGAACACATCGATGCGTGGAGTTGGCTGAGGTTGCAGTCGAGAAGCTGAAGAAGCTGGGAGCAGATGATGGCGGGGTGTATGTCATTATGTCGAACATATATGCAGCAGAGGGAATGTGGAACCAAGTGTGGAAGATGAGGAAGTTGATGCGTGAAAGAGGGATGAAGAAGGAAACAGGAAGGAGTGTAATAGAGGTGGATGGCAGCATCCATGAGTTTGTTTATGGAGATAGCTCACATCCCTATAAAGAGGAAATATATGAAGTTCTTGGCAGTTGTCAAATGCAATGCCTTGAAAAGATGGTATCACTAATCTTCTGATTACTGCATGATACATTGAAGTATTTAACCACCGAACAAGTTTCATATAGCTAAACTCAAATAGTTTTCTGACTGCTACCCCCTAAAAAATTAACGAAATAGGATTCATTTACTGATATGAAAAATATATGATGTGTTTGTTTGTGAAAATGCAAGTGGAGCTCAACTCCAGTAATTAATGTCCTCTCATGAACTTATCATGAATCCTTAAAAAGATGAAACTAGCATGATTATGAAGCTTTGTCATGCCATTCATGTCTATGATTATTCTTATCAGCCAAGATAGGGAGTATGTTTAAGGAATCAAGTAACTGCATGTTTTCAACCAAGATCTTCCCTGTATTCATGTATGTCAAGATTTCTCTCAGATCTGGCATATTAGATTTCCAACTCTGTGATCTCTGCTACTAAATGAATGTACCATATCCATGCATTCCAGTGTTCCACAGGTTCAGATTGAATCAAAAGCTCCTATAGGAATCCAGATCCATAGTAATCACTTCTCACTGTCTCCTTTCTATCTCACTCTCTGTATTGCAGGATAGTACCTACCTACAACAAATAAATGCAACTAACCAAGTTTTGCTGGTTGGATGTGGTGAATTCCATGTTCAAAGTACCCATTTGTCTTGTCTTTTCTCTGTTTTGTGATTCTGATGTTGGTGTCCTGATCATGCCTCGTTTTTTGTTGCCTTGCCAATGCTTGTCTCTCTTCTCAATAGAAAACAATTGGAGGTGCCATTTTGATGCAGTGAGTCATTGGATTCTCTTGTGAAACCCACGATATGGGTTGATAGCATCCGTTCTAAGAGGAGGGAGGCAGACTTAATGGAATTATCTCTATGTATGGGAGGAAATCACCCTCTCCAGGTGGGATACAATGAATGGGCTGGTGGAAGTTGCCATAGTTGCTGGAGAGGGTGCATGAGGGAATAGACGACTGAAGAAATCTCTCCATAGCAAGTCTGGCAACTCTGATGTCCATGAACCAAAGGGCAGGAGCCATCTTAGCACCCTCTTGAGAAGGAAGAGATCCAGGTCTTGTTGGTCCAGATCCATAGCCGACCTCAGAGATGTCATCCATGGAGCCAGGAGGCAGATGGAGAAGCCAAACTGCAGCAGCCCAAGGTCTATTGGGAGCAGTGAGGTGCTGAACCCCATAGCCCATGAGGTGGTTCTTAGTGACACCAGATGTGAGCTCAAGATAGCTACTGGACCAGGGAGTTACCATGGGGGTGGTGGTGACGTGGGATCCACCTATGTGGGCACCCTCAGGCCTGGGACCCCAGGCCCTGGAGGAAGCAGCACCACAGCCCTAAGGAAGGCCACTTACATCTTTGCAGATAGACAGGGTTATTCTTCACTTTCTGATGCTGTTCTTGGCAATGCTGGTGCTGATCATGCTTCTTTGAAAGTCTGGCCTTCTACTGGTCATTCTAGTCCTTCACTCTGCCATAGCTATAGGGAGCAGTTTGGCAGATGGGAGGATTTGGAGGCACATCATCTGTCCAAGCATGCAGGTAAACGAGGGTATTTCTCTTCTCTCTTCCTGATCTTTCTGTGCTTCTCTCTCTTGACATTTTAGCATTTCTTCTTTTTGATGCTATCTGTAGATTCAAATTATATTGTGTTGTCTGTAAACTGAATAAATTTCTGAAATTGACATTCTTATTAGATCTCTCCAAATGTTTGACATCTTCAGCTCTACTATTGATAATCCTAGTTTGAATTAGATCTCTTTTAACATGATGCTGTAGTACTTGCCAATAGTTTCTCACTCTTTTCCTAGTTAAATGCTGCTATATATACTTTGCAATATGGATTCATTGGTGTCCTCAATGTCCTATCAGCTGTATGTGAAGACTCAAATACCAAGGATCTCTGCTATCTATTTCATTAATCTGTTACCACTCTATGCTTCTCCATTTGTTTTAGCAAATTTCAGGCTCAAAAACATTTATTGGCCTGTGCTATCCTCTTCTAAGATCAGAAAGAGTTATTTATTCTTCAATTCAGCTTAAGTCACCATTTATGATGAAACATTTTTTGAAAAACACATATTTCTTAAGACCACCAGCATCAGCTACTAACAATCAGAAAGATGAATTTATCACTTGACCTTATTCTTCCTATGTGCTAGAAAAAGAAAATACTATTTGTTATTTCTTTTTGCTATTCTTTCTATGAAATGTTGTGTCTTATTGTTGTTTCCCCCTAATACCAGATTTTGCCAATCCTGATACCAACCTGTGATGACTATACCATTCTAGTAGCCAACATTTTGTTGTTCTATTGTCTAATTCTATCAGTTATAAAAGCATGCACAACTGTGTATCGTTTCCTACTAAAGATACTTTTTTAGCTTCATATATCAAATAAATCTAATTCTTTTTTCTGGCAGTTAGTGAACTACTGGAAGGAAACTCTTCTAGGAAGATAGGAGAAATTATATGCAAAGCAAGTTGGTCAAAGTCTGAGAGCAGTTGTGGACGGCTACAACGAGTCCTTAAGGTCCATAACATGCAAAAGACTCACCCAATCCGAAGAGTACTGAGAAATGGAAAAGACTAGAGCCAGCAAGCTTCCTAAAAAGCACCTGCGATGCTTGGCTGACGGAAATGAACTGTTAAGGTTCTATGGAACAACAATCTGTTGTTCTCTAGGTATACATGGTTCTTCAAACCTTTGCACATCAGATAAGTGCAGCATTTGCCACATTCTAAGGCATGGATTCTCCAGAAAGAAGGAAATGAAGGGAGGGGTGGAAGTGTTCACAACTTCCACAAGTGGGAGAGCACTAGAATCAATTCAAGTTATTGAGGATCAACCTTCTATAAGAAAAGCCTTGCTGATATGTAGAGTAATTGCAGGGAGGGTTCACAAGCCAGTGGACAACTTACAGAATTTGGCTGGTCAGTCTGCGTTAGATTCAGTGGCAGGAAAACTCGGTCCCCAAGCAAGTATCGAGGAGCTTTACCTTCTCAATGCAAGAGCTCTTCTACCATGTTTTGCGGTAATCTGTAAACCATGAAAAAATTTGAACTGTTACTACCTTTTGCGGCACTTCCGAGTCTATATCAAATGCATTTGACTACACATGCAGTATGATTGTTTTAAAGCATTGGATTTTCCTTGAAGAGGACTTATACATGTGATTTCTCAATTTGTCTGCTTTAACTCAATCTCTAAGATTTGTTAGTATCTAAATTGCAACTCTCCGCTCATCCCATAGCATCCGTCACTGTGTATGCCTTGGCCTCGACTTCCCCTACTTGTCAGATCTATAAGGCCTATTTAAAAGAATGATTGATGTCATCCTCGTCACAAAGATTACATGCCAACTACATGATTTTAGCTGCTTCCGATGACGCAAAAGGTCGAAAGATTATGTCAGATTTTCTATGCAACGAAGCAGGAATTCCTATTACCTTTCTTCCAAAGAATTGCTACCTTTAGGTTTACAGACATGAACAGCAGACTCAATACCACTTTTCTGCAGAATTAACCTAAGAAATTTTGTTTGCTTCCACCATTTTGTTACATGAAACTCCAAGTTCAAAAATAGATCAGTAGCTAATGCACTTTTCTTGTCAATTTATTTTGGAACCCTCTATACAGCATGTGGTGCAATAATCTACCAATTAGCCAATTTAATCATAAGGAATAGGAAAATGTTATCTACTGAATGAGTCCACCTGAATAACAATGTTCTAAGAAATATGATTGGGTGTAATATCATAGCAATAATTCTGGCTGAAGTTGAAATGTTAGACCTCCAGTCCCTGGTGTTACCGTTGGGCCTTCGAATTCAAAGTTTTTGGCAAGCCTTTGAATGTGACGATATCAGTTTGTTTTGCACTCACAGTATAGCTTATTGTTTTGAGAATTGTTGCTTCCCTGAAGCTACTCTCTACTATTCATACTCCCCCCTTTCCATGGTGTGGCTAAGCAAATATGAGGAGATATTGATGCTATGGTGGTCTTTTGCCCTAAGCCTAGGAAGGTTGCAACCCTCGATTTGTTGACCTCAGGTTCTCAAAATCAGTATCCGGATGCAGATGATTTTGTTAGAGCCCATGCGTTACTTCGACAACCGTTCTCATGTTCTGAAAAACTTGCATCTTTTGTCATTCTTGTGCATAGATTTGGGGTAATTCTTCTATTGAGATCGTCGAACAGCCTAATTACTGCAGTACTTCCAAGATTCACGGAGAGAACGTGCTGAAGCGAACATCTTTGGAAAAGCAAGCACGCCCGCCCGCCAGCCGGCCATGATCAGACGGCACAAGGAAACAAGATCGATGAGACGACATCGGACCAAGGGGGAAGCAACAACGCGAAATCAAGAGGGAAGCGTGCCAAGAAATCCGATCGTACAGAAACATTGATTTCTTTCAAGGATCAGATTGGACGAGGGGTGGAGGAGATGTCACCTCTTCGGGGTGGAGTCCGCGCGCTTTCGCCGAGGGCAGAGAAGAGCAGCGATGATAAAGACGAGATCAGACAAACGTGGTTTAGCGGCAGTCGAACGACTCACGTCGCGCCTCTTTGCAACTGTTCATGGGCGTAGCACCTTTCTCGCACCGGGCGTCGCCTTGTGGCTGGAATTGGAAGCAGCAGCACTGTCGGCCTTCGTCCACAACGCTTTCTGGACACCTGAAGCAACTCTTAAAAAATTGATGCGACTCGATGGATCGTACCACCACTATGAATTGTTTAATCAAGATCGATCGGTGTAATCATTATGAACATTTAATCATGATATTAAATAGAATGATACCATATTGCACTATAAAAAAACCTTAAGTATATGCTGTTTGAGACTTCAAAACTCCCTCGATACTTGGGCATCTACTAGGCTGAATCTTATGGACCCAGGCATCAGACTAACACATCAGAGAAGTAGTAGCCGAATCTTGTGGACCCAGAAATCTTATTAAAAACACAGGAGCTTTGTTAAAAACATCACGATACAATGATTCAACTCCGAGATCTCTTCCAACCGACATCACTTCACTTCACATGATAAAACATTGGTTGGTTCCAAATAAATATCCAACCATGGTATTTTTGAATTAACAAAAACAGCAACGATCTTAATGTCTAGCAGGCTGATAAAACATTATTCAGCGACGAACAAGAATAACAGGTGCAGATAATTAAACAGTTAAATATCCAACAACCAGACTCTGAATTAACAAAAAACATTAATGATCTTAATGTCCAGCAGGCTGATAAACATCATACAGCTACGAACGAGAATAATAGGTGCAAAAAATTAAACAGTTGTTAATTTCAACGGCAGAATTCCAAGTTCGCTCATGCACATAGAAATGATGCATCAGACACTGCAGAACAGGCGTCATCCAATTACATGCTTGCTGCTGCCAACACACGCAAACTTCATACATCACATTACAGACAGTGATTCCTATGCGCTGGACGAGCAATTCTTGATAGAGCCAAAAACACAAAGAGGATGTCATCCAGTAATTCCAGCCCCTCGTATCAATGAGATTTGTACAAGTATGTTAGCACAACACCTCAGTAAACTAGGGAGAAAAACCAAACTTTTAAGAGAAATACTACATTAGTTAGACCAATGCTCTATTCACTAAATAATCAATACAAATTACAAACCCTGGGGAAACTGTACAAGCGGGGATATATGCTGCTTTTAACAAAAACCAAACTCCCGTGGCTAAAAGGGGGCGCACTATGTGAGAACCAAAGAATGTGGTCAATAATTACTCCAGAAACAGAGGACTTGGAGTGGCCTGTTTCAGCCTTCCCACGAGCCTTGGAACACTGATGGCCGAGTCTTGAGCCAATGCATCATCTCCTTGTCCAATGGACACTTATTAAGAACAGCGTCCAGCATTGGACTGCCAAAAATTTTTGGGTTGCTCTTGAATAGCCATATACGATCTTTGGGCCACGGCCTTTGGGGCTCTTTTTCCTGTTACAACAATTAGCATGTTTCACCATTAGAACAGATGTAGCAGATAATAGTTTAGCATTATAATCAAGGATTGGCATGACATGGTGGCGCTGGGGATGTATGTCAATAGCTTTCAAGTATGGCATGGTACTGCAATGTGCCAATCAGGATGTGCAGACTGTCGCAGGCCAAAAATTGAACTAGGCATCACTATACATTTTCATCATGGCACGTGTGGATCCATGAGACCAGCACAATCCTTGTTTTGAGTTGTCAGCATTAGCACAATGGCAAAGCCCAGTGTCTAAAGTGTCAAATAACTTCACAGATCTATAGATGTCTACATGATTGCTAAACAAAGAAGAGGCAAGAGTAAGAGAATTTTCCTTCACTATAAAAGCTGCTAATTTGTAGCGCTACATTTTACAAACTATTGAGCCTTATTAAAATTATATAAAATATGTCAAGTCTGTCAACTAATTTTATTTCATGCAATCAATAGGATAAGCATCGATAATGAAGGACAGGTAAAACAATATGCCGCCAAAGACACTCACCATTCGTGACAACATAAATCTCATGGTTCTTGGACCATAGACATGTTCTCGCAACGGCTTCTGAGACTTCGCATAGAAGGATGAGATGTCAGGCGGTGACAAGCAACCCTTGCAAGCTCTAGCTAATCTACAATCTGGGTCTGCATTCATCTGGCTGTACCAATAGATCAACTGGCCTAAGCAATAATTCTCACCATAGGTTTTGCAGTACTCCTGGAAGCCTGACCCCATCTTATCAGCATACTTGGGACCCAAATCAAGAGGGCTGATGTAAACTGGGGGAGATTTAAAAGACTTGTACTCCTGCATGTTGTGCTTCAAATTGTCAAGATTGGCCCAAAAGAATAAATCGGTCATAAGTATTCTTAGTTTCCACTTGTAACCATTTGATGCACACTTACCCGGATCTTAAAAAAGACTTTTGTGTAGGCATATATGTGAATTAAGTCAGCAGCAGCATCATGCCGGCACTTGTAGGTACATGGAAGATTTCGCAACTCATCCCTCAACCTAGTAATAAATAAATAAAACTACATTGAGAACCTAAATACAAAATATATGAGAGAAAAATTGTACCAGGCAGGCACTAGGACTTACCATAATAATGACTTGCGGAGTTCAGTCTGAATGTTACTAGAACCAGATGGATCGTGGGCCTGAATCTTGGACTTGAGGTCACTAAGTAGATCTGCTTCCACATGTGGTGCCATGGAATGTAGCAGGTCCTCAACAAGGGAACCCTCCCCTTTCCACAGGACTGAAACCACACCTTCTGCGGTAAGCTTCTCAACTGGAGGTGGAGCTTTCTTAGGGTCCCCAAACATGCACCTCATGACATACCTTACCTGTAGTATAGTCCAAACAGAGCAAAAGTATGTTGTAGGTCATCAGCGTAACGCATATATTGTAAAGCTAAATATTTGCCTATGTACAAGTAACAATGTCTCCAAGTAGATTTCTGCTGTGAGTACTTTATTTGTAATGGGCAGAAATACTGAATCCTTTTCATCACTCCATAGATAAGTTGATAAGCCAATAATTTTTTTCGGCATTTGGGAATATGGTTAACCAACATATTAACTAATCGATTACGATAAACTAGATCGGATTTTATAGTTTTTCTCTTATGCAGCACCTGACATCACATGGGCATGAAGGATGTTAAATAATTAGCCAGAACATGAGGAATCAGATTCAAAATGCATATGTAGACAAAACTTGAACATTTTACAAGTATAACCAGAAAAATGCATTTTACAATTTAAGAAAAAAATTCAGAGACTCTATCTGTGGTTTGTCCACCATAGTTGTTTTTTAGCCAACATATCACTTGGTCATGCATAGATTGACACTAACTTGTTAGATAAAATGGGATAAGAGTAAGACCAAAACAACCAGCACTATAAACATCCGGTCAAGCATTCCCCCTTCCAGTAAAGGGTTGCAGAAAAATCTATCAAGAAAATAAAAGAATCATACTACTAAACCGACGTCTACAGCTGGTGCCAAATTTCTAGAGAACCCAAATTCACACAAGAAAATGATTGCCATGGGACCTGAAAAAGTAAGTTGTGGTAGGAGTCTCTACCTCTTAGGTCATAGGCTAAACTCAAGCAACAAGCAATCATAGAATAACAAAAAAGAAAAAGAAATAAGTACAAGTCTTTGAAAAGAATTGCACAGGAACTATATGCCAGATGTAAAAGGGAAGTTTCACTAAGTAGAAAAGATCACCTTATCAAGTGTAAGTGCAATATTCTGAAGTCTTGCATTATAGACACCCTCAGCCTGACACATCCAAGAAAAAATTTGTGATTAGAGCAGATCAGACACAAATAAACAAGAGCATGAAAATTGGAGCTCAGCATGCACCTGAACCTCCGCATCATTCTTCTCGACCTCAAGACATATGTCTGAAAAGAATTTCCTCTTCTCCTCCAAATTATGCCTTAGAATTTCATCAGGCAGTTTTGTTCTCTCAAAATTAATAAACCTCACCTTCATTGATTGGAAAAATGAACATAAGACTAAAGACCAATTAGATATTGTGAGAAGCAATATGAAAAACATACAGCAAAAGTAACTACCAGATGAGCGGAGTAAGCAACGAGCCAATCAGGCAACCCAGCTAACAGACAAGTGCCCAGACCAGCCCTTCCTAGGTCAATATAATCATCTTGTGAAACAAAATTGGCTTCACAAGCCTCTAGTATTAGTTTATGACGGTCCAGTACTCCATGGCAATCCTTCAACACCTGATGCATGTACCCGGTCAGTGCAATCTCTTGCTTTCAGAAAAGATGATAGCCAATATTAATCAATGGAGCAGTTTCACTCAATAAATTGTTAAAATATTAATACGATTTTAGATGTATCAATAATTTTGCAACCAATGTTAATCAAGACATATATGCTGTATAACTATAAGTTCACTCACCCAAAGACTCGACCTCCAAACGATTGAATGCTTTCGTAAAACATAAGCATGTATTCAGTGGAAAAATGTACATCTTAGTTGGTTAAAACATATTTATCAGGAGTAGATGAAAGCACATGCAAGACAAATACTACAAAGGAAGTGAAGAATGAGGTAGGAGACTACACTACAAAAGTTAAGGGTTAAAGGCATGACAAATCTCTCGAGTGAAGAAAGACGATGACCATGGTTATCAAGCCATAAAAAGAGTGAAATTTGAGGGAGTTAGAAAATAGTATAAGGATGATGTTGACTAGAAGCCAAATGGCATATTTAAGAGGGGAAATAAACATAATCAAGGTCACACAACCCTTAATCAAAATATTAATTAACACTTCATTAAAAAACCTCTTACAATAGACTAACTAGAATCCCTTATATAGGGTTCCAAGGAACCTGTTCACAGAAAAGAAATATACACCATATGTACTACAATTTGATTCTTCCTCTCTATCCGATCGATCTTCTTGTTGAAATCTTCTTTCCTTGATCAAACCTGGGATGATTTCAGTACGACAAAAAATTGCAAACAGTTGGCAATCCTCTAGAAGTTTAATTCCATTAGTTCTCCAGAAAATCTGTAATTCAAAGTGATATATGACAATTTGAAAAATAGAAATTTGGCCAAGAACTCCACATAGACTTAAATATGAACCCAGAACTGACTCAAACCTGGAACTGAGCTACAGATGTTGACTAGGACTAAACCCAAACCATCACAACCTCAAACCAAGTCAAATCAGTCCAGGTTCATTGTATCTGGACACCTACCATAGATCAACAAAAAAATCATTCTGGATTCCAGGACAACAAAAAAATAGTAAACCAAGACTTTGACTCGCTAAATAAAATCTATAAACCAGAATTGCTCTAAAAACTATGGTTGTAAAACTAGTATATTCACAGCTTTTCTGGACAGATTCAGTAACTGAAAAAGTGCCATGACTACATACTAATAAATAGAAAGAGAAGATATGTATGTGAATGGTAAAAGAGGAACATTTAAATATATTTAACAGCAGGACACACTCTACCACACATACCTTCTCAAATGCTCCTTCTCCAGAAAGATTCAGATAGCTGCCTCTGCAAACTTGACTACCACATAAGCAAACTGATGCTTCATATTCTTCCTTACTCTGCACCAAAAAATAGATATAAATAAATGACATCCCATCTAGTTGAAGAGGATAAAATCTCTCCAGCATGATGCCAACCTCTGTCACAGAGTTGTAATCAAAAGTGATTTCTTCACCATAACCAATTGGTAGTAGAGAATATATTCCTATCTGGTATTGACCATCCACAGCGGTGACTCTGCTCCAAATAGAAATTGAAGATAACATTACTACAAGAATATGAATGTTCAGAGAAAAACTATATACACATAACTGAAACTGGTTTAAACAGAATGGAGTAATGAAATAATCCTATTAAAATCTCCATTTGGCCCCTCTAGTCAACCAACTCCAACAATGTGTAACATCAAGTAGTTGAATTTGTAATGGACTGAAAGGTGCCTAAAGAAAGGCACACATACAGCTCAAATACATTGGAGATGTATAACTCAGAAAGTTCTGTCAGCAATATGCTATCTTAATAACTACCAGTTCCTCAAACTATAAATTACATGTCATCATCTAAATTCCTGTATTGTCAATAAAAAAACTGCTTAATAAAGATTAAAAAAAAATCTGCAGTTCAATTGCCCATCAGAACATGTTCAATCGTAAAATCTAGTTAGGGATATTTATATCAATTTTCTTTTTAAATGAAAGCTACTAAAACAAGCCAAAGTACATATACCCTAAATTTAATCAAGAGAAGCACTAATATATGGGCATGGGACCACAGCGTTCTTAAGATCTTATAAATCTCTCATCCTAGCTATTGTATAAACATTGTTCATTTAACAAGACTAAAATAAAAGATAATTTATTAGATACAAGCTCACTTAAACATCCAAGATCAGCTCTCCTGCTATGCACTGTCACGTTCAACTAGTCTGGACTTTTCCTAGAACAAAAGAACATGAAGAACCTTATGAAAAAGACCTTACTTTCTTACAAAAATGCAAAATGGAATTCACCATTAAATTAAAAGAAACTGTTGGGATATTCCCAACAAACCTTATACAATTTATCCATATGAACCTTCATTATGTAGAATGGCTCACTACTTATGAAAGTTATCAATATAGCATTCAGACATATATAAGCCAACTGGAGGAAAGTGCAAACAAGACAGAACTTACTTTGCTTCACAATTAGGCCTACAGGAGTGACAGATTCTGCTTGCATAATTTGCTTTGTGCATAGCATCAACAACAACCAAATCATACCCATCACTATCACCCTATTAATATTAAATAGCCAAGTCAGCTGTTTGAACGACAGGAACCAAGCGAGAATGAGGTGTGAAAAGTGTGTTAACCAAAGAAAGCACCTTTGGCCTCTCCAAATAAATGTTATAAAATTCAGGTGCTGGATCTTGACTATTTTTCTGTAAGGCCCTAATACCATCCTGCTTCTCAAACCATTTCCAAGCTGGATAGACCTGAAATATTAATGAAATTAAACATGTCAACCTGAGTAACAACATAGGTACAAATTCGTCACCCCAAAACTTCTTAGGAAGAAATTAAAACAAGACTAGTTTGTAAAAGTTGATAAAAGCAAAAGCAAACATAAAAGGTATATGAAGGAAAACAGCTGGAGAGCCCCTTGGAAAACTCCACACATTTTTTTCAACAAGCATTAAGTTCTGCATATACATTACTTACCTTAACTACAGTGAAATAGAGAATAACTAACATGGTTCGCCTTACTGGTCTATACCGGTATATTGATTAGATGTCGATATGATACGTATCGAGCTGTACCGAACTGTACCAAGCATACTGACACATGGTATATAAAGGTGTACCAATGTATCGCCCATACCGATCTCCTATCAGACCGGTATGTACCGCCCGTACCAAGCGATATACCACAGTACGGTGAACCTTGATAACTGCCAACTTTATCCTCCACAAAAAAAAAATGGCGTTCAAGGAAACTTCCAACAAAATGATTCTCCATGGCCATACAAGTTTTCCAACATATCTGAACCAACATATGACTGATCTTGGTGTGAATAGTGATAATGCCCTAAACAAGGCTCAATGGTGACAAAGAATCTATGTAGAGAGCCCCAAAGAAGATTGTTGTTGTAGTACTTGAACCTAAAAAAGAACAATGTAAATCTTTCCAGAAGCTCCATATTCAGCTTCCAACAGCTATAAGATAGGAATATTCAAGCACAGATTTAAGACTTTAGATCAAATAGGTATGTAAGATGACAATATGAGATGTTACTTCTCAATATAATAATCACATAAAACCTTTTGGTATAAGCTAAATATTCTTCAAGTACCCTGACATGGTAATTTAGCACAAAAACAGAAGACTATTACTGTGAACCATGAACAAACACAAACATATAAGCACGAAACACTATCAGACTAAAATGCACGAGTTACAGGCCAGCATTACAGTAATCTGAAAATTAACTAATGCCACATGAAAGGATTTGGAAGAATTATTGAAGACTCAAGTTGAAACAGCAACAGTTCCTGTGAAGGTTTCAAGTCCCGGATATCAGATCCATACCTGTGCCGGAATGATACAGGTCCGGTATGTATCGATGTAACAACCAAGGTATGCAATTTCGAACGGTACTGTCCGGTATGGGCGGTACATACCGATCCAACAGCATACTAGTACGCGGACCGCCTGCTACCAGGCGGATCGTTTAAAAGCGCCCCGTATCGGACGATACAGGGTAATATCGGGCAGTAACGATCGAAATTTCGACCGTTACCGCCCGGCACAATTCGGTAACGGTCGATTTCGACCGTTACCGCACTGTAACAATGCTACAGTGCTCCAACGGTCAAATTGACCATTGGAGCCCTTTCTCATAGTATTTAAACCCTTCTTCTCCCCTATTTCACTCTATTACATTCTCATACTCTCTTAAACTATCTCAAACTCTTTTTTTCTCACATTTGTGCTCTCCTAAATTCTATAAAAGAACACTCCATTACATTTTTATACTCTCCTAGACTCTACAAACTTTTTTTTTCTCATATTTGTGCTCCTCTATTCAAATGATTTTTCTATAAATATTTCAATATTTACATAAGGACAATCCGTAATGGATTGAAATACGAACCTTGCATAAGATATTCTTCAAAGCCCGAAAAAGATATGTGATACTATTTTTACCTAATTTACATTGATTTTGCTAAACTTATGATATTACTATATTTATTTCTAACTTAAAAACTCTATCCTAACTTTTTTTTTTATTTTCAAGTATTTTCGGAGGGTTCGTGTACCGCTCGATACGCCCTGGCATACCGCTCGGTACACGGTATCGTACCATAAGCCAACCTCGAAACATCTGTATGGTACGATATTGCATACCTTGATAATAACACATAGGAAGCCAGACGCTCAAGTGAAACAAAGATGGAAACGAGCTCGCAAGTTATGAGCCCTAAAAGGCATCGGGCCTTTAAAAGAAAACAACTACAAATCATCTACCATTAAGAAATAAAAGGGACCGGACAGCATCTCGGTTCATGCCTAGATCGGTGAGTACCAGTCGGTACAAAGCCGTCAAGAGGAAATTGAGTTTCCTATGTCAAGAATTACTAAGAAAAAAAGCATGTAAAAAGACTAAAGCAAACCATATGCTAATTTATCCATATAGTGACTTCAAATTTTGCTCCAGGACTGACCCAATTTTAGCTAATTTCTCTATCACCAAAAAAAGCAAGTGGAACAACCTACAGCATTAAGACAGTCATAGAACTGAATTGTAAGTTCCACATGAACCCCATCGGCCTATCCAATTGAAGAATGGGTGAGCTGATGAGGCAACACCAATTGTTGCTCTTTCATTTCCAAAAATCCAACTCAGGGCATCAAAGATGTGCATCAGCATGATAAAATATATTTTATCATATTTGTATCTTTCTTTTTTTTTTCTAAATTTAAATTCTTAATCAACTTTTAGCCAATGCTAATTACGCCAACTTGCTTTGAAAATATAGTGCAGACAGCGAATACCTGGTTACAAAACTCTTGGAGATCTCATTTCAAAACACCCAAAAATCTCTACCTCAAGAGCTTTATATTCTTGTATTTCTGATGTGATATTTGATTATTTTCTACATCCTCTTCTCTTACATATAGCTTTGGTATTCTTCTGCATGTTTTGTATTTTTTCCTTATTTTCTTCATCTTTTACAGCTTTCTTTATCATTTTCTTATTCCCCGCATGTTCTTTTTTCTATTCTGTTGTCACTCAATAAGAAAGGAGGATCGGGATTCACCACCAAAAGAACATATTTCTACTCAGAAAACTACAAATTTCCAAGGAAAAGAAAATTGTAGAAAAAAAACAACTTATATATATCAACGAGTGTATGACAACAGAAGCAGATATTGTAAAAAAAAGAATCTAATTCAAACAATTTTGCTAATTAGTTGGAAAAATTTTACATAACATCAGGAAGCAATTCACCCAGGTAATTTGACTGCATGAAAGAAATCAACAGCCAATGCACAAATCCTAATAGTTCAGACAAAAATCTGATGACTGAAAAAGTTTTGAAGAGCTGAAAGAACTAGCTATCGCATTTAACAGAAGGTATACACGAGCAAAATGACTTAAGCATATCAAGAGAAATATAACCAACAAAATCAAACAACAGACTAATTTCAAACATTAAGAAAAAGGTAAAGGTGACTGTTATAAAGTGGATTTAGATTGGAACAGCTAAACAGGTAAAATAGTTATCAACCACCTGCTTAATGATAGATAGGACAAATTGGTGAGAACAAAAAAGTATAAAGCATGAGATTGTATGTTATACTAGGATGACAGAAATATATAAATAATGTGTTAGATTAAAAAAAAATAAAGTTAACAAAGGATAATCCAGTTGACAAGCCAAATTACAATTAAACAAAATGGATTTATGATGATCATTTACTTTCCCAAAACCTAACATGAAACCTGAAGCATAAGGTCTAAGGGAGACAACAAATAGCAAATACATCTGAGATGGAACAACCCAGATTAGCATCATGTCACCAATAGTACTACTACTACATGTTCTTTTGTGCAGAAAAAAATAAAATGATTAGCAAAGGCAGAGACACAAGATGATATATACAAGTCTCTACCACCATGTATAAATGAAAAAATCACATAAGAAAATGGAACCATGTTACCTCTCCCAAAAACTCAACAACAAAATCATCTTGTTCGAAACCTTCTTGCTTGTTGCAGACAACTCCAAGCCCCTAATATAACATATGAAAGGAGCAAAATGAACTAAGGATAAACAAACCAAATTGGCTTAGACAATGTAAGTAGTTTGTGCAGTAAAAAAACATACCTTTCTGTAAGCAACATAATTATCGTCAGGGCGACTCCGCATAGCCTTTAGGATGCCCTGGCACATTTTGATAGCTTGTCTGTCACCCACTTCCTCTGCATTCTTCAGCACTTCTTCAATAACGGGTTGCAAAGGATAAACCATTGGGGTATTACCGGTACCAGTAAAATGTCTGACTTGCTTATTCAATGTACGAAGAAGCGACTGACAAAGAAAACTCATGTAAAATCTGAATGCAACAAAGCAATAACAAAAAATAGGACAACAGAAAAACACAAAAAGGCAAACTCCAGCATACCTCTTCTATGAATTTATGTCTATCTGCAAGGGGCCAGTCTGGTTCCTCTGGCATAGAATCCAGGAGGAGATTATGTGTATAAGGGTCTATTCCATACACTTCTTGCTCTAAAACTTCAACACCAAGCTTCTTCCTAGGTTTGTAGTCCTTGACCTCAGGAATTTCCATGTCTGACTCCTCGATACCACTCTTTTGTGCTAACAATTTTTCAGAATAATCATCAGGTAAAGCAACTTGCATCTTCCTTTGTACTTCCTCCTCATCTGCTACAATAAGATACTTGTCAATGACCTCATACTTTCTGGTAACTGGAGGAACCAGGCTTGCTTTTGTCATGCGAGCACCCCATTCACGGTCATCTGTCACCACTGACTCTGAGGACTCATCCATTTCCCCTTTTAAGTCCCACATTCCACTTCCTGAATGAATTTCCAAGTCGCTTTCTGTATCAGAAGCAGTACTCTCATCTTCACCTCTGTCATCCTCAGAGAAATCATTTCCATCATCTTCAGATGTTTCACTATCAGAATCCATCTCTCTCTTTTTTAATTTAGAGAGACTCCTTTTAATTTCACGATCAAATGCATAGGCTCTATAATCTGTTCCTCCATTGGCATAAGATGTGTTGATACCCCTATTTATGCTCTTCTTTTCACTCAAAACTTTGCTTTGTTTCTTTTTATATTTAGATTCAGAAAAATATGATCCTGCTTCAGAACCGTCTTTTACTGCCTTAATCAATTCGTCTCCTTGAATAATCAACCTTGGGTTCTCCAATCTCTTCACCAGTTGAATGAAAGACATGATAATCTTCCTCCTATCTACAGCGTCACCCTGGCTTTTTGATCTGTAGAAGTATGCAAATTTTAGGTAAAAAATCAGTACAAAAATATAAAAGAAAAGCTCCAGAGGCACACATATGTAGCAACATGTTCTGTTAGCAACAGGATATCTACATTGACAAGAATCCCCTAGAGCTACTTTTAAAAGTGGGTGAAAATAAAATAGCAGAACTCCATAAACACAGTTCAACCGTCATTATAACTCATTAACAAATAATATGTTTCATTTCAAAGCCAAACATGTCATAAGAATCATTATCTTACTTAAACGCATCCCTGCACATTCGACTAATATCATCCTTGACAGAACTCAAGCCACGCCGAACATAATAACCACATCTCATCCTATCTTCGATTTTTGCAATCTGTAACATCAATTTAACATTAATGAGAACATATACAAGTCATTTTCACTAATAGCAGGTATTAAAAGTTTTATAATGAAAGACAAGAATTTAGGTAGTACTTTAGGCATAAAAAAATCAGACTTCTTTCCCTTCACAATGTCCTTCAAACTATTGGCAATAAACTCTTCCATCTTCTTATAACTGTTTTCAGACTTCCTGTGCAACCAATGCCGCATCTGTGCATCCCTTGACAGAAGTTCTGAGGACTTTCTAGCATCAAGTAACTTTGGTCGTTTGTAGAAGCCCTGCTTGAATTGGAGACTCGAAAAATCCTTCCTATCAATAGAATTCGACTCACTAATACCAAAATTTTCTAGATCGCCAGAATCATCTAGACAACCACTTAAGGACCTATAAGTTCTTGATATTAAGTAATTATTTTCTGTTATCTGCTTAAGGCTCCTTGTTTTTGAATAAGATTCCTCCTGATTTTTAGCTCCAAATGAACTTGATCTCTTTATCCAGTTTATATTTGGATATCTGAATTGTAATTCCTTAAATTGATTGCATCCTCTGATGTCGACATTAGCTATGTGCGGAAAGAGCTGAAGGATTCCTTCAAGAACACCAGCACTAACATTAAAGCACCCCTTTAAAACAAGAGACATAAGATTTTTCTTGCCATAACCACCCTGCAGAGCCAACTGAGATTAGTCACGTAACAAGCAAATAAATGTGTTAAGTGCAAGATACAAATGAAAATAAACCTACCATAAGACTTTGCAATACAGTATCAGTACATTTTGGTCCAACTGAGGACAAATCAACATGTCTGCATATACTCCTGTAGAAGTTAACTGACGCATTCCAGTGTTTACAAGTAGTAGCAGAGGAGAGAAGTGACTTCATATCACCTTTTAGAAAATGAAAGACCCTTGCTAGAATGTGACCATTCAACAGACCCCAGCTTCCATTCTCCGTCTGAGACGTAGCATTATCCTGAAAAATATCAGCCTCACCACATAAGTCTTCGAACGACCAATCATTCTTCTCATTGGATAGCAAAGCGTCTTCCATTTCAGAGTCCTCATCACTTTCATCAACAAGAAATCTTGATCTTTTTCCTTCACGATATATCCCATCCTCTGCAAAAGGGCAGAAAACTAAGCATAAGAAATCAGAGAAACAGATATCACATATATATATATATATATATGAATTGCCCTCCTTAATATATGTCTGCATATTCATGTGTATTATTAGCTTATATACATATAAGTATATTTGCAAATGCTTATTGGTGATACCCCCTGAGATTATTCAAATGTGCAGTATCTTTTCACAGCCAAAATGAATGGGGCCTCGTTTCCTACACTAGTGATCAGTCTAAACTTTATGCTCAGGTGCATGTCAAACAATCATTCAGTACAAGCATTTCCAAGAAACTCCCTAGGTGGTAAAGGCATATAGAAAAGTGCAACAGAAGATGACAGCATGCTTTTCCATTAGAATGAAAACAAGAATCGAGAAACAAACCCGAGTTCCAGATATTGCTCACTGACAAATCGTGAGATAAAACAGCAGAGCTTTTTGTGATGGATGAGTTAAATGGAAAATGTTTATCCATTTCCTTCTTTGGTTGCTTCGCATTAATCCATGGATCCAAAACCTCACTTATAACAGCAGCAAACTCCCGGTTCTTATATGACCTCATGACAAGTTCATGTAGCTTTCCACGTGTATAGCCAATAAATTGAGGGTACAAGCTGTGAAATGAATGAGAAGCAGTACTCATGTTGTTACATGACAACTGCACAAGGGAAGATGAAGAAAATCTTGCAGTGGATGTCCTTGCTTCTTCTTCAGAGTTGACAGCTTCAGAAGACTTCAATTTCATGGTAATGGGAAGCCAAGTATTATCATTCTTCCGGAAAACACTGCTCTGCTCTAGGATAGCACCTTTACCTACTAACTCTTGCAACTCCAAATATGATAATGGTCCATGTTCATAACCAGCACCATCTAAATAGAACCAATCGCCCAGATCTACAGATAATTCATCAATAGTGCATATATGATCCTTTGGAATATTGAGTATAGTCCGGCATCTTTGCAAACTCTGAAAGTCATGTTCATGGAGCTTCCTTGAACGAGAGGAACCTTCATGAAGAGAATTCCTGTCACTACTAGAGTGAGACCTTGAAGATTTTGAAACATGCCGCTCACTGGTTTTGACTTTCAAATGAGGTTCTATAGAACCTTGATCTTTCACAACACATGCATTAATCCGGACCACAGGTAGAATCGTACCCTTCACACCCCTAAGGGACAATGGCTTGGTTTGTGCTGATCTGCTAGCAACAGCACTTTTGCTTGGATCACTGGTGCTATCAGTATTATCATCTATTGACGAGAAAGCCCAAAGGGGCAGATCAAGCCTTTTGCTGCGGGAAGGATAGTAAAGATCATCTTTCCTGTGCCAACGGGGATCCTCGTGCCCAGATTTTGACATTTGACAAAGAGGATAGCTTTCATTGATGACAAGTTTCCGTCTATAAGATTTATCTTGACCAACCTCATCATTTCTCTTCCAGTCGCCACCTTTGCAAGACCACCTGCCAACAAACCAATCACTTGAACCACCACTAGGACCAGCATAATCCTTCCCAGAAGTTGCAAAAACCGGTTTAATTTCACTGCTTTCTGTTGAGAAACCTTTAAAAACTCCACCAAATCCCTCCTCTCTTGGATATATGGATGGTGTTTGAGCTTTAAATCTTGAGAAACCTGCAAAAACACATACAGATTAGAAAAACCATTAGTTGCAGCATAAAAAAGAAAATGTCAAAATGGAGCACACACCTGCTTCTCATAGTCTGTAAACCATTTATGTCAATTAATATTAAAAGGATCAAAGAAACGAAAAAAGGAAGCAAACAATAGCAGACTGAATTTCTTCAAACATAAGGGACAACCTCAAACAAAAAAGATTACATATTTGATCCATTTTCAATATCAGTCTTCCCCTTTCTTTTCAGGATCTACATCCATATTTCTTTTATATATATTCTGATTCTAATTTGTGGCAATTAAGGAAGAAGTTAAAAATAGAGAGAATCCAAACTGACCAATGAAATTGAAAAAAACACACACACACTAAGAAGGCTGACAAATCAGAAGCTTTTTCTTTTCTGGAATCCATGCTCCATATTTCACATGTGAAATCCATGAAATGTACCCATTGGAATAAGAAGAGAAAGAAAAAAGTTGAAAACAAAGGTTTAAAACAACCCAGTGAAGAAATTGACCATTGCCCAGAAAAGATAAAGTGGAGGCAGGATAATCTAATCACTAGCTAACTTCCGTAACTCATATCACACACATGCCAAAATGAACTAAATTCATTTGAATAAGATAAACAAGGAATGCTACAAAATTTAAGAAAAGGATCACAAATAAATTTCCACACCAAAGGAAAGACAAATTAAAGGCTATGTAACAGATAATGTAATAAGGACAAAAAGTTTAGGGTGAAACCATAATAGAGGGAGAGAGAGAAAGAGAGGATAAAATATATGAAAACAAAAGAACAAACAGCTCAAGGTAAAACCACGTCACATAGAACGAAAAAAAGAGACAAGTAGAGAGAGAGAGAGAGAGGTCTTGCATGCATGTTTTTATATTTATTGAAAAAGAGGGAGGAGGAATTTTCTGTACCTTCAGATTGACCCCACTTTTCCCAATCTGCATGTTCAAATGTTGTATTCAGTGCTTCTGCAAGATTGTAAATGCCAACCAAGAAAAGGTTAATCATTGACATAAAACCTTGGGAGAATATAGAAATGCAATCAGATGAAATATGCTACAAGCTTTTTACACCATTCTGGTTTGGGCCTCGTTTAGGTAGGATCTGGATCCAAACATGGGCCAAGAACAGCCCTACTGTTGCTCTAACAGAAGGTCCAGTAAAAGATCAAGAAACACAAAATCAACAAAATTACCTCCGATAATCTCAAGCTCCTTTCCACCTACAATGGTGTAGCCACCCAACAAAGTTTCGACCCTCTCATCTATATGATAATCTTCCAAACATTCTGCTATGACTGGAGACTGCCCCTTAACTGCCTCCTTTTGCAGCAGCATAGAACTGGATGTTTCCTGACATATTATTCCAGCATCGACTAACAAATTCCCTGGGGCTTCTGGAGGGCTAGCCGTCTGGGTCACAACATCTGAAACAATAGAGGGCAAGTTCAAAGGCACCAAGGGGGAAGCAGCATTTTCAACAGTTACCCACCTGTCACTGTCAGCATGCTTTATCAAATGATCAGAAAGGAGGACCCCTTCATCAACCAATCGTCTGAGATCAACTAATTTTGAGGGTCCTTGTTCTATACCACAATGATCAAGATAAAACCACTTTCCAGCATCAAAATCAGATGTTATAGGATCTCGTGGCGGGGTGTCTGATATATCCATATCCTCTTCCATTGATGGTTCTTCAATAACCCCTAAAGGGGGAGAAGGAGGAGGTGGAGGAGCAGGTAACAGAGGAGGCGGCGGAAGAACTGGTGGTGGAGGAGGAGGTGGAGTCTCGCTGGAATGCCTACTTGAACTTTGGAACCGTTTTTCCTTATCGAGTCTGTCAATAGTGCTTCTGTCACAACTGCTCCTGCTTGGCTTATTCTTGAGAAAATCTTTTTCACTGTACTCCTTTCGTCCCAATCTCTCATCATGTCTGCTGGACTGCTGCTTTTCGCTACCTTGACTTTTCTTGTTTGATTCTCGGTGATCAGCAGAGTGCCGTTTGTCATGTGGTGACCGCTCCAAATGAGCTGGAGTTCGGTCTCGATGATCATGGTGACGAGCTCGTTGACGTGGAGACCTATTAAAGCGACTTGGGGTATGATCCCTGTGATCAGAGTGGTGACTCTTTTCATGTGGAGATCGCTCCAAGCGACGAGGACTACGGTCCCTGTGATCAGCATGGTGGCTGCGCTCCTTTGGTGACCGCTCAGAATGGCCTGGGCTGCGGCCTTGCCTATCATGGCTACCTCGAGAAGAGAAGGATGGATCGTCATACCTAGAAGATGAGTACCTGCTGGATGATGGAACCTTCGATGTCGAAGATGATTCATTTCTATGTGACCTCTCCGGGTTAGTGGAACGACCAATCTCTTCAGATTTCCGATGAGTTCTTGAGCCTGACTGATCAGACAAATCAAAATGGTGCTTGTGGTTGCTGCTCTCAGACTCTATAGCTTGCCATTTATGCCACCTTCCCACCTTGCCCTCCCTGTCCCTGCTCCTTCCGTTGCTATTATCATGCTTAATCTCACCAGGTTCAACTTCAGAAACTCGTAAGCTTTTCTTAGCATCCCTCTCATGCACATTGCCATCCAATCTTGAAGAAGAAGACCTCTTCCTTTGGTCGGAATCACACGGGCGTCTATCATTTCTCCGGTGACTATCCTCCAGGGAGCTCTGCTGACTGTTCTTCAATGATCTCTCTGTGACGTCACCCTTCTCCGAGTCCACCCTTCTTCCCCTGGTTGACTGATTCTGCGACTTCTCCAAATCTTGCCATCTCTTCCATTTATCTGGCACAAACTCACCCCTTTCTAGTTCTCTTCTATTTCGTCTGTCTGAAATGATTTCTCCCTTCTCCGCTTCATCTCTCCTCCGTCTATCTCCAACCTCCACTTCACTTTTCCGCCATTTCTTTGGAGCTGATTCCCCCTTCTCGAATTCCCCATTTCGAAGCTCCCCCTTCTCCAGTTCTCCGTTGTGCAACTCTCCCTCCTCCAACTCCCCCTTCCGATGCCTCTCCAGCTCGCCCTTCTCCAGCTCCCCCTTCTTGGCCCTTCTATCCAGTTCCAGACCTATTTCGGCACCCAACTCATCTTCCCTCTTGACCTCATCCCCCCTCTCGCCATTCCTCGTCTTCTTCTCCGCCCCAAAGGGATTCGAAGCAAGCACGCCTTTGCCCCCACAGAGTGACTCCGGAATCGGGAACCTCTCCATGATATGCTGCGAGGGTGCGCACGCGACTCCCCCCTCTCCCATGGAACTCCACCCGGAACCCTAAATGGGGTCCAGAGCCAGACCCGCGCCGCCAAAACCCTATCTTTCCACCGTTCCAGGACTGTCGATGCTCATCTCGCGGTTCGCAGTGCCCTCGGCTCCCAGCTCCAAGAATGAAAACCTAAACACACAAGCAACATTAAATATTTTCAATACCCAAAGAATGATGACGAATCAAGAACCAAGATCGACACAGATGCAACGGATTCCAACACGCCGGCATGGCGAATCCAAAATTCCGCATCGGAAACCCCATAATTCGTGCGGAAGCAGAAAGAGGAGGAGGGAAGGGGGTCGCCGGGGGGCTCACCAGTCGGAGAGTCGATGGAGCGAAGTCGTCGATCCGGAGATCTACGGCGGAGGTGCCCGGAAGGGCCGATCCGAGGGGCTTCTCGCTCGATAACTCCCTTTGCCTGCCTTCTCTGGCTCGCCGTTACCTTCTTGGCTCGGCCGCTCTCGGTGAGTCGCTGGCTCGCTCCCTCGCGATGGGGGGGAGAAGACGGAGTGCGAATAATGTTAAACTAATCGCGTCCCGTTTCGTGCTCGCGTAGTTATTTACATGTGTAGAATATGGACTTTACGGTATACCATACGGCGTAGGCGGTAAGCGTACCATCTGCTTGTATCTCGAATATGGCACTCTAAGGTGCGATCAACACGCAAGAAAACAAGAAAATAGTGCTTATATATATATATATATATATATATATATATATATATATATATATATATATATATATATATCTTCAAAGGCCAAAAATTATATATATATATATAGATACATATATATCTTCAATGTTCTAAAATAACAGATTTGCCCCTCTAACATTTAATATGATATATAATATACCTCTTTCAAATATTTAAATTCTTTGTATATGTCAGTCGTGTGAGCATATGTTCAATAAACTCATGTTAATTAATTACTATTATAAGTATAGGCACCATTACTAATGAGTTTTAACAAAATTAAGCTTTAAAGTTCCAAAAATGCTACTATATTTTACAAAAAATATTAATTTATGAAGATAATTTTTAAGATAACTAATGTTTATTATGCTAAAGATGAGATTAGCTACAACCCTTTTATATGTTTTTTTGAGTGCCGCAAGATATATATATATATATATATATATATATATATATATATATATATATATATATATATATATGTATATATATTTATATGTATATATATATGTGTATATATATATATATGTATATATATATATATATATTAAAATTATATTTAGTGCATTTAAAGGAATAAATATATAAACCATTGACTTTGAAGGGATACACGTGCAATTTTGCCCCCCAAAAAAAAAAGTTGACAAGAATGGGGTCCATAGATCTCTGTTCTTTTATCTCAATTGTTAAATACATTGCTACTTGTTTGAGCGGTAGGAGTAGGTCAAATGACTAACATGTCTTATTGCTATTTTGATTATGGTGGCCTTTAGAGTTTCGAAAATATTTAAATCATAAGTTGGAGATGGAGATATCACTTTAGGGTTTTTTTTTTCCCGTCATATACACCTATTTGTAGGTTATGAGGTCTTATAATTGCCTTCTATTTTTTCTCGTAAATATCTTTGTATAAATTTGCATATGTCTTGTATCATACTTAATATTAATGATGATTTTATCTTCTTATGACCTATTTGAGAACATCATGATTATTAAAGCTAAAATAAACCTAATAATGTAACATCTTTCATTTTTGTTGTCATTATATGTATATTTTTTTTATGTTTATACATTAAAATATTATTTCTTAATATAAACGGTCAAATAATTCACTTATGATCTTGGAGATCAAGATTCGAGTTAAAAAAATAATATTTTTATATTTAGAAATAAGACTATGTATATTGACTTTTCTTAAACTTCATATTACCGTATATTTTGAGATAAAACTATGTAAATTTAGAGGTAAAGTAGCATATATTTAAAAGTAATATTATGTATATTGACCCTCTCCAGATCCTCCTAAAAGCTGTGTATATTGACTCTTCCCATATCTCACATTGGCGAGACCCTTATGCTGTGGGTACATCATTTAGTGCACTAGAAAGATGGTGATATCAGCCATTTTGTAGTCTTAATCTTCATATATAGTGAGCTTAAAAGAATGATTACTTTAATTCATTTTGCATAAGAATTAGTAATGGGCATAGAAGAAGGTGTTGGCATGAGAAGACAGTAAAATAATTGTCCTAAGAAACAGAAAGAAAAAATTATGTGAATTTTCATATCACTCTTTTTCAAATTTCATGTTCATCTTGAAAATGTAAGCGCTATTTGTATATGTATGGATCATTTTGTGTTAGTGTATTTACAGATATATCACTATTTACATCTTTTAATATTATATCTCTTAATAATATATTTCAATTTCTAATTTTTCTCAGTTAATCATTTTGATGGTTTGCCCCCACCATCATTAACTCTAACTACACATGTGAAATGAATCCATTACCTATTGGCTTACATATTCCTTTATGATATTTGGATAAATGATTCATTTTTTTTCATGAAAATGAGAAGACAGTTTCATCAACATACTGCAATGCAATGAAAACTAAACAAAAACAGACATTCTCAAATGTCTTGTTACAGTATGCAATAAATTTATAAATAATAGTTTGGGATCATAGTTATTGATGAGAGTAAATTTAGTAACATCATTCTACTTGGATTTTATATCAAACTAATATAGTTTATCAATTAACAAGAACACAAACACAAAAATTAGTCAATGTTTCAATAAACAGGAGGGCAAGAAACTTTAAATTGTCCTTTTAACAAGAGAGATGCAGAAGTTCAAGCTACAGCCACAGTATGGCTCAGCTTGAAGCTTCTTCTGAACTGCACTCCTGCAGAAGTCCAGAATTACATAACTTTCAGACATCATGAGATACTGATCTGAATTGTCATGTTCTGATATTTACATATTTCATTCTAGCTTTTGTATACACAAGGATTTGTAAAGGGAAAATATACAGAAAAGGAAGGATGAATAGGAAGAAGTGACTGCTGAGTAAATGGCACAAAATCACTAAATCTTGCACAAAGCATTCTTCATCTTCCGGTCATCCTTCGCTCTTCTCTTCTTCTTTTTCATCGCAGATGAACACTGAATTAGGCACTAGAACAAAAAGGCAGTGGGACTAAATGCCGGCACAACTGAAGAAACATCTGAATACCTGAAAACAGAAAAAAGTGCCATGAGGATGCATCAAAAGGAGATTAAGAAAAAAGCTTACTTCCACTTCAAATATTTCCTCTGTACAGTACCAACAAGCACTAGTTGGAAATTAAATGAAATTTCTCATGTTCTTTATTATTTACTTCAAAAACCTGTTACAGGCTTCTGCATGCTCATCAGAGCACAAAAATGAACTAAGTTCAAGATGCTAATCCCTGGTCCAAAACCGGTTAACTTTGGTCCTTTCGACAAAAGATGCTACCCGGAGGGCGCACAGGCACTTGCATATTAAAACTTTGAAGCCAAAATCATCGAATTTTCCATCATATTTAACTTCAGAATTATAATTTGACCATTGACTAAAAGTATAATCTTCGAATGAGATGATGCTTTTTAGGTGATGTGAACCATCTTGTTCCTCCCAAAAATTTCACTTCCTCAAAAGCTAAATGAATTAGTCTATGACCTTTACTCTTTTCTCAAATTGCTATCCCAAAGTTCCTAGGATCCCTCCATTAGCATAAAGGCTTTATTCTCTCCCATTCTATTTCAAGTTTCAAGCATAAAGGTGTGTATTTCAAGGTTTAGAGAGGTATGTCTTTTAAGATTCTGGAAGTGTGGCTGGTGAACCACTAAATCTCTAACAAGAAAGATGGAAGGAGAATAGGGAACTATCGGATGATCATGGCAGGAGAAAATGATAAGAATAAGAAAGAAAGCATAGAATTAGACAAACATCTTCTAGTCTTACAAAACTGTAACTTTGGATGTAATCTCTGTAGCTTTACCATACAGAGTTGACTTAGATTTATATGGCTTAAGAGATTGGAGATTAATATGCATACATGATGAGTTCAAGAACTAAAATGACAATTCTGAAGAAATTTTTGGAAAACTAGAAAACAATAAGAACTCCTCAATCTATTCACAAATAACATCCAGAAACAAGTCTGTGATTTACCAATCAACTCAATGCAGAGAGGAACAAATACTGTGCCAGATTCCGAATTAAATGTATTTGAGCTTACACAATAATCATATAAATTAATCCAAATTTCTCAATAACAATACCTTGTACAGAGGAATGCCACTGCAATTGTCATAACCCATAGTTTTTAGATGAATCTGTTGTATTGGAGCATAGTAACTAATAACAGCCAATCTGACCGCGGGACTATACAGTGATATCAAAGAGAGAATCCTACAGAGGCAGACAGGACCAACAACAGTTGTCATTTCTACAAACATGTCAAAGCGAGAATCCTACAGAAGCAGACAAGGTCAACAACAGTTGCCATTTCAACTGTTTGCTTGGAGGTTCCTCGAATCAATCAAACAAACCAAAGCTGTGATGATCATTCGTGCGATTTCTGATCGATGTAAGCCTAGAAATCAATACAAGAAGACTTCGAGGGTGGGAGGGGTTACCGGTCGTGGTCACTGTGATCGCGAGGAAGGACCCGACGAGAGACGACGGCCTTGTGCTTCTCCGCCCCGTCAGCGGTCATCTTTCCATCTCGGGCACCCGCCGCCGCCCTCGTCGGCGCGCCGTTCTCGGAGATCGCCGCGAGCGACGGCCTCCAGGGCGTCGAGGCGTCGTTCCCGCGGTTGCGGCGACGGCGGCCGCAGTCACGGGGATCAGTCCCCGTCCGGGCCGCCTGCGGCTTCTCCTCGGGCCGCGGCGCCCCGCAACCGCACTGGAGGAAGCTGGCGAGCCTCATCTGCTGTCGTCGCAACCACAGCGGAGCTGCCCGTCTTCCTCTTCTTCTGCTCCCCTCTCGTGGCGTTTATATAGGTCCTGCCGGACCGCTAAAAGGACCAAAATACCCTCTTCATTCCATCACATAGTCCTCTTCGCAGAAATTAGAATAGGCAGGATTCTGGTGACAATGCTCGAAGGCTATTGATGGGACAGCGATGGACTCCCACTGCCCTCTCAGATCCTGTGGTGAATCAAGAGAAAGGAATTCTAAGGTCAAGTGAACAGCCTACTACTAGTCTCTCACTAACCTTAGTAAAGATTGGATCTTTGTTGGCCCAGGGAACAGCAGAAGCCTCCTGCCAAGGGCTGCGTTGCAATCAGAGGCATCGAATGGGGCACTGAGTTGTGGCTGCTGCTGGATCGGAGGACTGGAGAAGACTCCAGATTACAGAACAACAAGATCCCTCAAGAAAGATGACCTGTGAATCGCTGTGTGTGGCTCCTGTGAGCCAGATGAGGAGGAGGTGGGAAAGAACAATTCCCTGGGACTGTGGGCTCTTGGTTGGGGGTCCCCGGTGACTCTGTGAGGCCGCTGTCACGCAATTACTTCTGTTGTTGTTGTGCACCAGAACAAATGAGATCCTCTGCAGCAGACCAAACGAGCAAAGGCATCGACGAACACCACAGGTGGATGAATGGTGTCCGCGTGGCCATGGACGAACATTGTGGCGTTGAGTCACTGTCATCTGCGTTGGAGTGAGCTGCAGGGCCAGTATCATCATCAGCATCTTCATCTTCTTCATGCTTTGCAGGATCAACAATTAATACGAGATAGAATAGATGTGGATTTGACTTGTGCAAGTTGCTTGCTCAAGAAAGGATCTGAGTGAAATATCTGGATCTCTACGAACAGTGTTTGTTGACGTCTCATTCGACTTAATACATGCACAAGAATTTAAGACGATGGTCTTAATACGTCCGACATGTCCTATTTCTAGAGCGCCAGAGTGCGTGGTCTGTCTCACTTAACTCGTCGTCGGATGAGGGGCCCAGCTTTGTCCAACACAAGGCAGGTACATCGTCGAGTAGTTGGACGGAGGTGTGAGTCTATCAAAACCCCTGGTTTTCTGGACTACTTACGCACGTTTAAATCTCACGAGTACATCTTACTTGACTCATAAGCGTGGGGGCCATAAAAGTGAAAATGGAAAGGCTTCACCGCGCTAGGGCCTGCCCGTAATTTGGGACGCGTACTTTTATTGTGTTTGTGTATCGTCAATGAGAACTCCTTGCAAGCGCTTCTCCCTCCATCTCGACAAATGTCTTCTCAGTTGTGGTCGGAAGCATCAAGCGGCGGGGACGAGGAAACTGTTTGGTTTTAGGAACTGGATATTAGTTTTAAATTTTTATTTAGTTTTTTTAATTATGATAATAATTTTTAAGTTTATTCTAATTATATTAGGAGTCTTTGATATAGTAAATTAGGGATAGTTATTTTTATTTTTGTTAGAAATTGTAATCAACTAAGGATTAATAACCATATATATATATATATATATATATATATATATATATATATATATATATATATATATATATATAATATCTTTGACTATTTTTCTTAAGTAATCAAATACAACTCAAAGCCTTTGGCAAATTTGAAGATTGATCCCCTCGAAGTGATCAAATCCCTATCTACTTTCTTAGATAAAACCTTAAGATTTTATCATTTGGTATCAGAGTCATATGTCCTCGGTGCTACTTTGATGTTTATTCGATATTTCTAAAGTTCTTGCAGTGTGTCATAGACGCTTCCTCGACAATATGTCCTCAGCGTTCTTAAAGTTCTTGTTGTGTGTCATCGGTATTCCTTTAATCTCCTCTCCGACATTGCCATAGGCCTTAATGTCTACGCTACTAATAGTGACTTCAACTTCAATGCCAAGTAGTGCTCTCGAAATCAGAAACAAAACTTAGGAATTATAGATCTATAATCATAGGTAATAAATATTGATAATTCTATGAAAGCTCAATTTAAAGCCTTGGAAGTAAAAACTAAAAGCAGGCTACAAGAAACTCAATGATTTAAAAAATAGTTTACTTGAGAGTTTTAATAAAAATCAACAAGATGAAAATCTAGCTTATGTAATTAAATAATTAGCTTATGTTACCAAGAGTATGATAATGGCTACCCTTGTATAAAAGTAAAATTTTCTAGACGGGAAGATAGAGATATGACTAGTTAGAGTTCTAGAGCAAAGAAACTTTTTTACTTTCATAGAATTCCTAAAGATTCTAAAAGGTGAAATAGTTTCAATCCAACCAGATGAAGATACTATTCAATAGTATGATCGATATGAAATATATCATAAAGTTTCCTTATAGGAGTAGTTCAAAAAAAGTTTTCTTATTCATTTTGGACTATTTAAACATGAGAATGTTAATAGACAACTTTCCAATATTTGTCATACTTCTACCATGTTAGAGTATCAAAGTCAATTTGAACAACCATTAAATCAGGCTAAAGATTAGCCTAAAAGATAATTTGTGAGAATATTTAATAAGATCTTAATCCATACATTTGTTATGAAGTTAAGGCTCGCCAATCTTGCATTATGAGAGTTGTAATTTCTTTTGCACGAGTGCATGAAGAAAAAATTAACATGAAAAATTATCAAACTAGGAGTGTTAATAAATAGGTGATTAGCAAGTCAACTACTCCAACCATTTTTACTCGAAATTTTAATATTAGAAGACTGACCCAAGAGGAACTCAAAGAATGAACAACAAAGGATTTGTGCTGGCATTATGATGAAAGTGAAGTAGGTGTAGGGAAATATAGGAGCGACATCACATGTGCAGTAGAAGAATATAAAACAAAAATCCTCAATTTTTCAAAAGATGTTCATCATTGTGGGAAGATTGGTATACAAAAACTCATGAAACTGAAAACCACGTATGAGATAGTTGTGTTACCTAGGGAGATCGTATATTCTTGAATTCCTATAGATCTATAGGAGAGGATGAAGGAGGTTAAACGTCCTCCTCTTTAGTAGTGATCCACACGACAAGAGCTGCGAAGACGCTCCTCAAATCACTATCCAAATCTCCACACCTATTGGTTGAGGAGGAGAATGAGAGAGGAATATGAGGTGGCAACCAAGAAGCCTAGCCTATAGCCCTTTGGTTCTCTCATATTTACAGAGGTCCCTTGTCAACTTAACCATAATGAATCCTTCCATATTGGGTATTGGATCTCTATCCAATTATCCAAGCTTCTTAGATTAGTAGGTCTCTACCCAATAATATCTTATTAGCTCTTATTGGATCTTATCTATAGGATCCAATAATTCATGGGCTTAATGGATATCCAATAAGATAGGGACTCTAACGAATATCTCATATTCAAGCCTCTACTCATTATAACCCCTACTATATGTGTGTGATCCTTTAGGCCCAATATCAAGCTGGCCATGAGTCATATCTATCAGAACTCCTTCTGGCTCAGTGAATTATTATCTCCATAATAATTCATTTGACTCATTGATTGCGAACGTACTAGGCCACTACGCTGTAGTCCCCAAACGATATAGGGGAATCCAATTTTTCAGACCTATCTATCCTCAATTATCGTGTACTTATAGTCCCTCATCCATCTAATATCTTAGAGATCGTATATTGGGCATAGTGCTATCAAGCCTATATAGTTTCTCATTGAGTCTTATTTTAATCAGATTCTCTTGAAGAACTCTCTCTCTCAATCCGAATGACCTTGGCCAAGGATTTGATTGAGTAAGAACACATAAGATATTTCTCTCATGATATCGAAAGCGGATGATCCTTTATTGACATTTAATAGTCCTCGTAAGGTTGGCTACCACTCTTGATGATCGATTGTACTAGATCTAAAACTTCCAAACCTATAAGTCTGGTATCAAAGAGTGGAGTACTCATACATGACATCCTTAGTGTCTTAAGTCTAAGGACCAGGTACACCACTAGGATGATAAAATCGCTGTTTGACAATAAGGCATCATTGACCATCTAGCATTCAGTGAGCGGATTAATCAGTGAACTCATTCTCTAATGAGCATCTATACTATGGCCTTAGTGTTCTCACATGAGCAATTATGAGACCAACCGCCTCCATCATATGGATCAGTATATAGTACACCAGTCTGTCCATTTATCTTGATGTCCCTCTCGAATAACATATGACTAAGATTATTTAGAATCTGTGTTTAGAAGTGAATTGATCTCATTATCGTAATCTCATCGCGATTCGATTCCCATTGCACAGATCCATGGAAATCATAATATATTTATGCAATAAGAAATATAAAGTGAAAAAATACCAAAATAATCATAATAAGCAAAAAGATTACGTGTCATATCATACGTGTCATCACTCACGTGATTGGCTTGTTGAGCACATATGACTACCAATCTCTCACTTGACCTATGGCTTGGGCCTGATCACATTAGGATATGGTTCATGATCATCTGGTATGATTGCTCTTGTGATGTGTAATTGCTTATACACATACTAGATATGTATATATATTTGCATACGATATAGATATATATTAAATATATATGTGTGTGACACATCATTGGATACCAAATCAAAATACCTTCTCTCGATAATATTAAGTTGGTAAACGTAAGGTAATTAGATTAACCCACATGGCCTTCCTATTGAATCTCAGATTTTGGATGATGAAGTCAATTATAATATATTTGATCTAATCTATACGTTAAGAAAAGTGTGCATGATTAACTACGATAGCAGTAAGACATAAAAGCAGGTGTTGTACTGGAGTTAAGATCGAGATCTCATTAGGAGTTCGAGAGTTCGATGGAAGTTCGGAAGTTCGTCGGAAGTTCTGCCGGAACCAACCGAGAAGTCCAGTAGTTTGCTAAAGAAGCTTGTCAAAACTCACCAAGAAGATCATCGTAATGTCTAGGAGTTCACCGAGAGTCCGTCGAAATATTACTGAGAGTTCGTAGGATGTTCGTCAAAAGTATGCCAGAAGCTCGCCGGAAGAGCAATTGATGCAGCGGAACAAGATGCACTATAATCATGTCTTAGTTATCATAGTTAGAGCGTAAATTAAGTTAGGATTGGGAGGTGATCCCACTAACTTAATTAGGGGCTAACAAGGCCCTTAACAGGGCTGAATTGGGCCAAATTGAGCACCCAATTCAGCCCCTAAAAACATGACCGGTAGTGGCACCACTTGGAAGGCAGTGCCCCATGTTTTTTGGGCGGTGGTACCGCCCAAACTGGGTAGTGGTACCACCAGCAGCAATGTTGCCTATAGTGGTACCACCCTTGTTCGACGGTGGTACCGCCTAGAGTCATATCAACGATGGTAGTACCGCCCAGTAACGACGATGGTACCGCTAGTACTCCGAATTCCGGGGATGTGATACTTTTTGGCTCCAATTTTAAAGTCATTGGGGCTTATAAAAATCTCACCCTTTTTTGCATGAAAGGGCATGAAAAGTATTGAAGTAATCTTGAGTTATTGGGGTATAAAAGTGTTGTAAACAAGTGCTAGAGTCCTCCTCCTCCCTTTCTAAGTTTTGAGATCATTCAAGAGAGGTGTGATACTTATAAGGGTTCTCTCCTAAACCTGTGAAAAGGAGAAAGCACTGTAAAGAGGTGTTCGGTCTTCACGCATTGAAGGAAGACCTTTAGTGGACGCCAATAATCTCGTCGGAGGAGGAATCCGAAAGTGGATGTAGGTCACATTGACCGAACCACTCTAAATTCTGGTTTCCTTTTCATTTGTGCAATTTACTTTACTACAAACCTCCTTAATCTTCTCTTGCACTTTTGACGAAAGCTTTCAAGTTTAAATTCTCTCCGAAACAGATTGAATCAAAACCATTTACATAGGAATCGGTTTTAAATGAAATGAACAATTTTCTGAAATCGCTAAAGTGTTTCGCTCTACTAATTCATCCCCCTCGTAGTGCCGCTCTTAATCCTAATAATTGGTATCAGAGTAAGGTTCACTCTCACTTGGTTTTAAACCCAAGAGAGATGGCATTTGTCGACAACCTAGAGGGTCATTCAATTACATGTCCACCCATGTTCAATGGGATGGATTACACATATTGAAAGACTAGAATGAGGTTCTTCCTACTTTCAATGGATTTCAAATTATGGAATATTATAGAAAATGATTTTCAAAAGCCTTTTCTTCTGATGAATTATTGGAATGAGTTGGAGAAGAAGACTTTCGCTTTAAATGCTAAGGTTATAAATGCCTTGTTTTGTACATTAGATAAAAATGAGTTTAATCGAGTATTGATTTGTGAAAGGACTTTTGACATTTGGCACACACTCAAAGTGACTAATGTAGGCACTAGTAGAGTGTAGTAGTAAAAAATTAATCTTTTGGTGCATTCTTATGAGTTGTTTCGAATGAAACCGAGTGAGATAATTGGAGACATGTACACTCAATTTACGGATGTCGTCAATGGTCTAAAATAACTTGGTAAAAGTTTCTCAGATTTTGAACTTGTTAATAAGATTTTAAGATTCCTTCCAAAAAGTTGGGACCCTAAAGTAACAACCATTCAAGAGGCCAAAGATCTAAATATTTTTCCTCTTGAAGAACTAATTGGGTCACTAATGACCTATGAAATGACATGTAAAGCTCATGAAGAGCTTGAGGACACCCTTCCAAAGAACAAGAAGGATATGACACTAAGAACATAATGTTAGGAACATTTGTCTTAGCTTTTAAATAATGTTTATTGAGTCTGTTTAGTCCAATTGTTTATTGAGTCAATTTGATTCAGTTAGAGTCAAGTAGAGGTTTATTTAATATTTATTTATTATTAGAGTTCAAGTCCTGATGGACTCTGGGTGGAACTCTATAAATAGGGATGTAACTGCTTCTTTTCAGTAATCTATTAAAAATATTATTTTGTCTTTTGACAAACCCTAGGAGGTCGATCCCCTCGAAGCGATCAAGGAGGGCCGATTCCCTTGAAGTGATCAAGGAGGCCAATCTCCTCAAAGTGATCATCTCATTCTCTTTTCTTGTTTACGATAAGACTTTAGGGTCTTATCATTTGGTATCAGAGCAACGATCCTTGGTGCAGCCCGCCGCAGCCTTGCTTCCCTTCTTCCCTACCACCACTACAAGGCAACTCTTTCTTCACCATTGTCGTTGTTTCCCCGGTCAGCGACCTTCGACCACCGCTCGACCTCCTCGCTGCCCCATCTCGTTCAAAAAAAAAGAAAAAAAAAGAAAAGAAAAACACAAGAGGAAGAAGAACCCGCAGCCACCCCTGCGTCCCCTGCTTCCGGCCAGCCCACCCACCGCTACTGCTCTCCGGCCAGCGCCCACCATCGCCCCGCTTCCCGGTCGGCAACCACCGCCGCCGTTGTTCCCTTGCCAGGAGACGATGCTGCCAGCGTCCATCCCAGCCCTACTGCCGTCGTCCGCCTCCCCTTGCGTCACAGGGCAGCCGCTCGACCTCTCCTCCTCGGCGATCGTTGGTGACGCTGCTCCCAGCCACGCCACCACCGCTGCCTCTCCACCGTCGCCTGCCTCCCATTGGGTCGCAGCCGCAGCCGCCGATTGACACCCTCCTCGAGGCGACCGAAACAGGGCAACTCACGGATTGCCCTTGTTCCCAGCCACGTCACCACCACTTTTTCCAACCGCATCGCCGCCGCCCGATCACCTGGTCAGCGACCTCTTCTCCTCGCGTCCCCATCTCGCTCGAGCGAGAAGGACCGCCGGCACCGCAACTGCAGCCGCCGGTTGCTGCAGCCCCTCCTTGCAACGGTTGCAGAAACAGAGCTTCCTATGTTGCCGTAGCCCCTCGTCGATCGCAGCCACGCCTCGAGTGTCGTCGCCTTCCAACCGACCCACCGTGCGGCGACCGCTGCTCGCCTCCCAACCGCCGCTCCCCCTGGCTCGGGCGAGAACGACCGCCACCACTCCCCCTTGCTCTGCCCCCTTGTGATCGAAACAGGGCAATCCTCTTGCTGCTGTGAACGGTTGCCACCACCATCGCCGCTGCTGCCCAGCCAGCGACGACGTCGCTTGCCGCCCAGCCTGCCACCGTCGATTCCTATTTTCCGCTGCAGCCACATCAATGCAGTCACCTTCCAACCCCGGCGCTCTCACCCCATGCAGCGATAGAAACAGGGCAGCTACTCTTCCTCCAACGCAGCGACCGCAACACTGCCCTTGGCGTCCACCTCCTCGGCAACTTCGCATCGACAGTGTTAATGCCCTTGACCGACACCAAAAATAGGAGTTGAGATTACAGATTTGTAGTCTTACGCAATGGCCACTGATAACTCAGTGAAAGCACAAATGGAAGCATTGAAAATCAGAATTGAGAACCGACTGCAAGAAACACTTAATGATTTCAAAAAGAGCCTACTGGAGAGCCTCAGTAAATTTTAACAAAATGGGGGCTCAAGTTCTACGTTGCACAGATCTAAAAATACAGGAAAAGGGCCCCAAGATTGTGACACAAATTATTCACACATGAAGATGGAATTTTGAGATGGAATGATGGAGATCCGACCAATTGGATCTCTAAGGCAGAAAATTTTTTCCGTTTTCATAGAACCTCAGAAGAATCTAAGGTAGAAGTGGCCTCAATCTAGCTCAAGGGAGATGCACTCCAGTGGTACGATTGGTATGAAACTCTCCACGGAGTTCCTTCGTGGGAGCAGTTCAAAAGAGGGCTTCTTGTGCGCTTTGGCCCATCCGAATATGAGAATGTTGATTGCTAGCTCGCCAAAATTCGTTAGACTTCTACAGTGTTAGAATATCAGAGTAGGTTTAAAGATTATCAAATCAAGCTAGAGATTGGTTGGACCGATAACTTTTGGATACATTTATTGAAGGGCTTACTCCAGAGATCCGGTATGAAGTTAAGGCTCGTCAACACCGCACTATGATAGCTGCGATCTCATTTGCAAATCTACATGAGAAAAAAATTAGCAAGGAAAGATCAGCAAGGGGTTTGTACTATAATGAAAAATGGAGTATGGAGCACCGATGTAAACAAGGGCAACTTCTGATGATTGAGCCAATTAGAGAGGAACCGGAAGTAAAAGAGTTGGACTCTGATCATAAAGGTATGAAAACTGATGAAGATATTGAAGCCATCACACATACAGTGCATGCATTGGCTGGCTACACTAACCCACAAACTATGAAAATCGGAGGAACTTTGAAGCATCAACCTGTCACTATTTTGATTGATACAGATAGCACTAATAATTTTATGGACAGGAAAGTTACAGCCCAATTAGCCCACCACATTGAAGGCTGTGATATATTCGAAGCTGATGGACAGATTTTAACTTAAGATAGCAAAGGCCAGGAATTTCTTGCAACGATTACTACACTAAAAGATCGACCTATTGCTTATACTGTCAAAAAGTGGAGACCATACTTACTTGATCAACGGGTTGTGATGCGTTACAGATAGCTTATGACTGAAGTGCTAAAAGATAAGCTCCCCAAGATTGATGCTGCTCAGCCTTGAGGACAAGGCTGATTTGAAGAGGGAGGAACTGTTAATAACCTTTGTCTTAGCTTTTGAATAATGTTTATTGAGTCTATTTAGTCCAATTGTTTATTGAGTCAGTTTGATTCAGTTAGAGTCAAGTAGAGGTTTATTTAATATTTATTTATTATTAGAGTTCAAGTCCTGATGGACTCTGGGTGGAACTCTATAAATAGGGATGTAACTGGTTCTTTTCAGTAATCTATGAAAAATATTATTATGTCTTTTGACAAACCCTAGGAGGCCGATCCCCTCGAAGTGATCATCCCTTTCTCTTTTCTTTTTTACGATAAGACTTTAGGGTCTTATCACATAAGAAGACCACTTGAAAGAAAACTCAAGTGATGAGGACTTTGATGATGACGTGGCACTCTTAACAAAGAAGTTCAAAAGATTCATAAAAAAAATAAATTTAAAAATGATACTAAAAATAAATTTGAACCTAAGAAAGAACAAGTGATATGTTATGAATGCAAGAAGCTGGGACACGTCAAGAGTGAATGTCCCCAAGCAAAGAGGAGGCAACCAAAGAAGAAGGCTCTCAAAGCTACATGGGACGACTCAAGTGCTTTCAAAGAAGAGGAGCCTATCATCACAGAGCAAGTTACTCACTATGCACTAATGACTATTGGAGATGAGGTAACAAGTTCATTAGATATAAATTTATCTTTCGATGAGCTTTTAAATGCATTTAATGAATTATTTGATGAATGTAAAATCTTGCGTAAAAAATATAACTCTTTAAAAAAGGAACATGCTTATCTTATTAGCGATTTTGATAGATTAAAAGTTGAGCACAATGATAGTTTAGCTTCATGTACGAAATGTGATGAACTAGAATTACTTTAAAAAGAAAATTTGCTACTTAAGAAAACCTTAGAAAAATTTGAGGTTGGTAGCAAATCTTTGAACATGATCCTTGCCAACAAGGGTCACGTTCATAGAAAAGGCGGAATCGAATTTGTGAGTAGCTCTCACCAAAATCCAACTACCTTTGTTAAAGGCCATACTTTGCATGTTTCACCCTGAAAGAAATACAACTTTTGTTGCAAATTTGGGTATGTAGCTTATCATTGTCCATTTAAGAAATATAGTCCACACAAATTGATTTGGGTTCCTAAAAGAACCTCAAATGACTCAATGCAATATGATAAACTATGTAGATCGATTTTTGAGGCACCCAAGGTCAAATGGGTACCTAAAAATCATCCTTTTTTTATAGAAACGTTTATCATCACAAGCTAGAAGCAAAAGATGGTACCTTGATAGTGGATACTTAAGGCATATGACCGGAGATCCATCTCAATTCTTTAAGCTTACTAACATAAATGAAGGATATGTCACCTTCGGAGACAACAATAAGAGTAAAATTATTGGCAAATGAACCACAGGTAACAAATCCAACTTCTTTATTGAAGATATGTTGTTAGTTGATGGCTTAAAGTATAACCTTTTGAGCATTAGTGAATTATGTGATAAAGGATATACTGTTAAATTTGAATCTAATACTTGCATTATTGAAAAATCATATAAAAACATATCTATAATTGCCTTAAAATAAAATAACGTATACACTATCGACATTAATGATCTATGTAATGAAATATGCTTTTTAGTTTTGAATAACAATGCTTGGCTTTGGCATAGGAGATTATGTCATGCTAGCATGAAACTAATCTCTCAAATTTGATCTAAAAAAATATATAAGAGGAATTCCTCATATCAAGTTTGTCAAAGATAATGTGTGTGATGCATGTCAACTAGGAAAACAAATAAAATGTAGTTTCAAATCTAAGAACTAAATAAGTACCTTTAGACCTTTGCAATTGATCCATATGGACTTATTCGGACCAATTACTATATCAAGCCTAGGAGGTAGCAAATACGCATTCATCATTGTGGATGATTTTAGTAGATACACATGGACTTACTTTTTGGCACATAAAAGTGATTGCTTTAGGTATTTCTCTATGTTTTGTAAACTAGTTCAAAATGAAAAGGAATTTATGATTTCATCAATTCGAAGTGATCATGGTGGTGAATTTCAAAACCATGATTTCCAAGAATTTTGTGAATCTAATTGATATAACCACAACTTCTCTACTCCAAGAAATCCTCAACAAAATGGAGTAGTAGAAAGAAAGAATAGAAACATATAAGAAATGACTAGAACCATGTTAAATGAACATAGCCTACCCAAATATTTTTGGGCCGAAGCCGTAAATATGACATGCTACTATTGAATCTCGGATTTTGATGATGAAGTCAATTGTCATTTGTTGTCTAATCTATGTGTTGAGATAAGTGTGCAGGATTAACTATGATGAAAGATAGACAAGCAGCAGGAGTTGCGCCGGAGTCAAGTTCATGATCACGTTGGGAGTTCGAGAGTTCGACGGAAGTTCGGACGGTCGTCGGAGGTTCTGCGAGAACAGATCCGAGAAGTCCAGAAGCTTGCCAAGCGAAGCTCGTCGGAACTTGCCAAGTGGATCGTCGCAAAGTCCAGGAGTTTGCCGGAAGTCCGCAGGAGCATCACCGAGGGTTCATCGGATGATCGACGGAAGTTCGCCGGAAACTCGCCGGAAGGAGCGATTGACGCACCGAAGCAAAGCTGCAGAAGTTGTCTTAGATTTAATCATAGTTAGCACGTTGATTAAGTTGGAAAATGGGAGGTGATCCCATTGGCTTAATCTTGGGGCAATTGGGCCCCTGAAAGACTGAAATTGGGCCGAATGGAATGAACCATTCGGACCCTGATTGCACCAGGAGGTGCAACCGCCCAGGCCAGGAGGTGGCACCGCCTGGGCTAAGCCTCCCAGCGAGACTGGGCGGTGCAACCTCCCCAGCCGGGAGGTGGCACCGCCTGAGCTCAGTCTTCGAGCTAGACTGGGCGGTGCAACCTCCCTGACAGAGAGGTGGCACCGCCTGAGCTCAGTCTTCGAGCAAGACTGGGCGGTGCAACCTCCCTGGCAGAGAGGTAGCACCACCTGAGCTCGGTCTTTGAGCTCTGCCAGGCGGTGCAACCTCTCCAGTCAAGAGGTGCAACCGCCTGATCCCAGAATTCCGGGATTTGATTGTTTTGAGCTCCAAATTTGAATTGGGTTGGGGCCTATAAATTCCCAACCCATTCAGCACTGAAAAGATACAGACCTACACCAAAATCTTGATCTTTTCTGTGATTCTAAGAGCTCAAAAGTGTTGTAAAGCCTTTAAGTCTCCTCCTTCTGTTCTTCAAGTTTTCAGTTGTAAAGTGAGGAGAGAAAGGTCTGTAAAGGTTGTCTCCTAAGCCTGTCAAAAGGAGAGAAACTGTAAAAGGACAGTTTGGCCTTCGCCTATTGAAGGAAGGCCCCTAGTTGACGTCGGCGACCTCGTCGGTGGAGGAAGCCAAAAGTGGAGTAGGTCAAGGCTGACCGAACCACTCTAAATCTTTGGTTTGCGTTTATTTTTTAGCACTTTATCATTACTGCAAACCTCCTTCATTACTACTGCTCTCTGCGCTTTCACAAACAAGTTCTAAGTGCTGTTCTTCCGAATCTGCATTCAGACGTAAATTCGTATTTTCGTACATTACAGTTTACGTTTACGTTTGATTCTGCAGAACTGTCTTCCGTGCTTTTACGAACGAGTTTCTTTGTAGTTTACACTTACATTTTGATCCTATTAACTGCAAACTGTCCTCTACAATTTTACGAACGAGTTTCAACATTTAGACGTAAAACTGCATTTAGACGTAAATCGGCTTTCCTCGCACAATCATCAGATCTCAGTTCACGTTTACGTCTTGATTTCAACTGCATACTGCCTTCTGCGAGTATACAAACGAGTTTCAAAGTTCAGACGTAAATCTACGTTTAAGACGTAAATCTGCGTTTAGACGTAAATCTGCGTCTAGACGTAAATCTGCGTTTAGACGTAAATCTGTTTTTTGCAGATTACTTTTTGAGCTGTACAACAGCAGCACATTGTCTTTATACTTCTGCTTAAACTGCTCCTAGACGCAAACTGTGTTTAGACGCAATCTGCGCTTAGACGCAATCTGCGCTAAGACGCAAACTACGCTTAGACGCAATCTGAGTTTAGACGCAATCTGCATTTAGACGCAAACTGCGTTTAGACGCTAACTATGTTTAAACGTAAACTGCACTTAATCATAAGTAATCTTAGAATCGGCTTTTGCATCAAAATAGTCTTTATCGAACGAACGCAGCTTTCATTTTTTTTTAATCGTTGAAAAATATCCGCTGCACTAATTCACCCCCCCCCTCTTAGTGCTCTCGATCCTAACAATTGGTATCAGAGCCCGGTTAACTCTCAAAAGGATTAAAACCCAAGAGAGATGGCTTACGCCGGAAACCAAGAGGGCCATTCCATTACACGTCCACTCATGTTTAATGGGACGGACTACACCTATTGGAAGACCTGAATGAGAATCTTTCTTATTTCTATGGACATTGATCTTTGGAATCTTGTCGAGAATGGTTTTTCAAAGTCTTCTCTTCCAATGATCGATTGGAATGATTTGGAGAAGAAGGCTTTCGCTCTTAATGCAAAGGCTATGAATGCCTTATTTTGTGCACTTGATAAAAACGAGTTTAACCGTGTTTCAACTTGTGAAACTGCGTTTGATATTTGGCACACGCTCGAAGTGACCCATGAGGGCACAAGTAGAGTAAAAGAGTCAAAAATCAATTTGCTGTTACATTCTTTCGAACTTTTTCGGATGAAACCGAGTGAAACCATTGGCGACATGTTTACCCGTTTCACGGATGTCGTCAACGGTCTAAAAGGACTCGGAAAAAGCTTTTCGGATTTTGAGCTTGTTAATAAGATACTAAGATCCCTTCCTAAGAGTTGGGATCCTAAAGTCACCGCTATTCAAGAGGCAAAAGATCTGCGAAATTTTCCTCTTGAAGAACTAATCGGGTCATTAATGACCTACGAAATGACTTGTAAAGCTCATGAAGAGCAAGAAGACATCCTTCCAAAGAACAGGAAGGATATGGCACTCAAAACTTCAGAATGCCACTTGAGAGAAAACTCAAGTGATGAGGACTGTGATGATGACTTGGCACTTCTAACAAGAAAGTTTAAAAAGTTCTTTAAAAGAAACAAGTTTAAGAATGATGCAAAAAATAAACTTGAACCCAAAAAGGACCAAGTAATCTGCTATGAATGCAAAAAGCCGGGACACTACAAAAGTGATTGTCCCCAAGTCAAGAAAAGAACAACAAAGAAGAAGGCGCTCCAAGCAACATGGGATGATTCGAGCGCATCTGAGGAAGAGGAGTCCAACACCGAGCAAGTTGCTCATTACGCCTTAATGGCCATCGAAGATGAGGTAACAAATTCAATAGATGCTGATTTATCTTTCGATGAATTATTAAATGCTTTCAATGACTTATTTGACGAATGCAAGAGTATAAGTAGAAAATATAAATTGCTGAAAAAGATGCATGATAGTCTTACTTGTGAGTTTGATAAGTTAAAAGTCGAACATCATGATAGTCTAAATTCATGTATCAAATGTCATGATATAGAAACTTTGCAAAAAGAAAACCTGCTACTCAAGGACACCTTGAAGAAATTCGAGGTTGGTAGCAAGTCATTAAACATGATCCTTGCAAACAAGGGTCACATTCCAAAAAGGAGCGGAATTGGATTTGTGAGAAGTTCTCACCAAAATCCAACCACCTTCATAAAAGGCTCCATCTTACATGTTCAACACCAAACCAAGTGTAACTTTTGTTGCAAATCTGGACACAAGACACATTGTTGTCCATTCAAGAAAATAAGTCCAAACAAACTAATCTGGGTTCCTAAAGGAACCATGACAAATTCTATGCAACATGATAAGAAATGTAGATCTATTTATGAGGCACCCAAAAGCAAATGGGTTCCTAAAGATCATCCCTTCCTATAAAAACATTAAAATTTTAGGCCGGAGCAAGAAATAATATTCTGCTCCTTGACTCTCGATGGTCAGAAACCAAGAATCAAAAAGGAACTCGCAACGCTTAAGTAACAAGTGGAAGTTATGAAATTACAAATACGATTTGGATACAACCTTATTAGAAACATATGATATCCAAATTCACATACCCTCTTGATCTTCAAAACCCGTTAACACTATCATCTACGAATTAATTCTTGTATCATGAAGAAACTAAATATGTCATGATCTTAAAAGGGATACCAAACAAACTATCAACATACGTATGCACGTTAAAAGATCTATCTTGATTATACAAGAGCTTCTTTCTTAAATAAAAACTCATACGAAATCATGTAACAAACATTAATTGCTCTGAAACTCTCCTCAAGGCAAAGGCTCCCTGATCAAATCATATTAGGTGCTCACTGGCTGCAAGCGGTGGCACCTCCAGCTATCACGGGTTGCCAGAGGTTGCACCGCTCCAGCCAGAGGTGCAACCGCCCGCAACTCTGCCTTTTTAAACCCACACTAGGGCCGGCTATGGAACCGACCCCAACTCACTCCCATTTCCTCCTCTACTCTTCCAAGTCTCCTCCATTCCCATTTCACTCCTCTAAGCCTTCCAAATACCTCCCATTTCGGAGCAAAACATCAAGAATCCTTCCTTCTCTTGAAGATCTCACAAAGGTACTCTCTAAGAAGCTCTTAAATTCTGTTTTGTTCTTCATTTACTCTAGCTCATCATCATCCCTCTAAACAGCAGTAGTTATGGGATCTAGAAGATCCTCAAGGGACAAGGGAAAGAGGAGATTAGTAGAAGAGTTTGATTTCACTCTTTTCGATTCGAAATACCATGCTGAAAAATTTCCCTCTTTCGAACTTAGATGTATCAGTAAGGGAAAATACGTAGATCTAAATGAACTAAGAGACTTAGAGACCATCCAATGGTTTGCAAACCTAGGTCTACTTCCAATCTTGCAGATTAACGAACCCATCTATCCTAGGCTTGTTAGATTATTTTACAATAACATACAAATAGATGATGAAGGAAGGATGTCCACCTATCTTTTGGGACAACACATCTCAATCACTGATAGGTTCATTTGTGACATGATAGGCATTCCCATAAAAAGCATAGGACTCTACTTTAGAGGATCATGGGATGATGAAAGTATTGGAACATCCTATGTTGAAGCCTTAGGAACAATCTTTGCCAATCCTAACATAGCATTGGTTCCTAAAAGTTGTGAACATCTATTGCCTTTGAACACTAAGATACTTCATTATATCATGACTAGTATAATTCTTCCTAAACAATACCATCATGATGAAATAAGTCAACTAGAATTAGGAACTATGTACTCAATCATGAAGGGACATGACATCTGTCTTGGCTATCTTATTCAACAAAATATGTTAGAATTATCTAAGAAAGATATGATGCTCCCATATGGTGGTATAATCACTAGAATAATAAAAGCTTACGACATTCTAATATCACCAGAAGAAGAAGTAATGAAAGTAGATCGATTCAGCATAATAAACAAAAATCTACTTCACCGACTAAGATGTTACTATAGAAACGGTAACTGGGTTAGACTCCCTAGAAGGACTGATCACCCTCAATCTGAACCAGAACCGGAAACACCAGTATTTAGGGGCACTCAATCTCCTCCGACCCTTCCCTTTGAGGAAACACATCCAGTTGAGCAAACTCATACATCCATCGAAGAAATTGGGATTCGAATGGATCGATTCGAACAGAGACAAGAACGGATTGAACAACGACAAGATCAAATCCTATCTAAGCTGCAGCAAATTCATAGTCAATTTGACTCCTTGTTTAGGCACTTTAATTTTCCACCTCATCAATGAACTTATTGAACACCTGTTGTTGTTGTAAACTTCTTACTCACTTCTGATGTGCTGGCTGTAAACATCTATCATGGTAAACATATATCTTGCACATTGTGGTAAAAGTTATCTCAGATTTTTATGTTATCATTACTGTTTAGTATGTGATGTGTCCAAATTAAGAATGTTGTGCTTTGAAACTAAAAGTTTTGAAAACCTTGTGCCTTGATTCTGAATTAGGAATGTTGATGTGTCCGAATAGATAAATTTGTTAAAATTATTTTTTGGACTATGTTGAATGATCAAACCACTTGATTGCCATGTTTCTATGATTATATGTGAAAATCTGCAACAAAATCTTGTCCGAATGCATCTTATTTCTGGAACAGATTTTCTCGTACACTTTCATAAAAAATGAGTTTCTGAAATAGATTTGATGAAGTGATTCATGTGTATTCCATCCTGCAAAATCTTTACATAGACATTGGATTATAACACAAAGGGGAAGAAGTATTTAAAGCAATCTATGTAAAATTCCTCTATAAGCTTGCTATTATTATTTTTTGGTATCATAGTTACTATGCTTTTTGTTGATGACAAAGGGGGAGATATATATGAATTGATAAACACTGCCATGATTAGAAATACTATGAATGATGCTATAAACACTGCTATGATTATGCCATCCTTGCATCACCAAGAGATATATGAACATGTGCTAAAGTTTGCATTATGCCCTGAGTTGATATCTTATCATGTGAAGAAAATGCAAAACTTGCTAGAATATTTCAAATGTGTGCATCATGTAATAAGTTTCACAGCTTTATATGATAATGTTCAAACTACATGATGAATAGTTACAAACACATTCATACAAACATGATGATGTATGTCAAGCCCTGACATCATCTTTGAAGAGATATATCATGATAAGTATCATGATGGGAGTATTGATAAGTTTAACTGATCTAACTTATCAATACGTCACTTGAATTCTTAAGTCTTGAATTCAATGTTGACTTATCTCAACGATGGCATATAGACAGGGGGAGTTAAGGATAACTCCATTATCAATTGATTGTCATCATCAAAAAGGGGGAGATTGTTGAATCTCGGATTTTGATGATGAAGTCAATTGTCATTTGTTGTCTAATCTATGTGTTGAGATAAGTGTGCAGGATTAACTACGATGAAAGATAGACAAGCAGCAGGAGTTGCGCCGGAGTCAAGTTCATGATCACGTTGGGAGTTCGAGAGTTCGACGGAAGTTCGGACGGTCGTCGGAGGTTCTACGAGAACAGATCCGAGAAGTCCAGAAGCTTGCCAAGCGAAGCTCGTCGGAACTTGCCAAGTGGATCGTCGCAAAGTCCAGGAGTTTGCCGGAAGTCCGCAGGAGCATCACCGAGGGTTCATCGGATGATCGACGGAAGTTCGCTGGAAACTCGCCGGAAGGAGCGATTGACGCACCGAAGCAAAGCTGCAGAAGTTGTCTTAGATTTAATCGTAGTTAGCACGTTGATTAAGTTGGAAAATGGGAGGTGATCCCATTGGCTTAATCTTGGGGCAATTGGGCCCCTGAAAGACTGAAATTGGGCCGAATGGAATGAACCATTCGGACCCTGATTGCACCAGGAGGTGCAACCGCCCAGGCCAGGAGGTGGCACCGCCTGGGCTAAGCCTCCCAGCGAGATTGGGCGGTGCAACCTCTCCAGCCGGGAGGTGGCACCGCCTGAGCTCAGTCTTCGAGCTAGACTGGGCGGTGCAACCTCCCTGACAGAGAGGTGGCACCGCCTGAGCTCAGTCTTCGAGCAAGACTGGGCGGTGCAACCTCCCTGGCAGAGAGGTAGCACCGCCTGAGCTTGGTCTTCGAGCTCTGCCAGGCGGTGCAACCTCTCCAGTCAAGAGGTGCAACCGCCTGATCCCAGAATTCCGGGATTTGATTGTTTTGAGCTCCAAATTTGAATTGGGTTGGGGCCTATAAATTCCCAATCCATTCAGCACTGAAAAGATACAGACCTACACCGAAATCTTGATCTTTTCTGTGATTCTAAGAGCTCAAAAGTGTTGTAAAGCCTTTAAGTCTCCTCCTTCTGTTCTTCAAGTTTTCAGTTGTAAAGTGAGGAGAGAAAGGTCTGTAAAGGTTGTCTCCTGAGCCTGTCAAAAGGAGAGAAACTGTAAAAGGGCAGTTTGGCCTTCGCCTATTGAAGGAAGGCCCCTAGTTGACGTCGGCGACCTCGTCGGTGGAGGAAGCCAAAAGTGGAGTAGGTCAAGGCTGACCGAACCACTCTAAATCTCTGGTTTGCGTTTATTTTTGAGCACTTTATCATTACTGCAAACCTCCTTCATTACTACTGCTCTCTGCGCTTTCACGAACAAGTTCTAAGTGCTGTTCTTCCGAATCTGCATTCAGACGTAAATTCGTATTTTCGTACATTACAGTTTACGTTTACGTTTGATTCTGCAGAACTGTCTTCCGTGCTTTTACGAACGAGTTTCTTTGCAGTTTACACTTACATTTTGATCCTATTAACTGCAAACTGTCCTCTATAATTTTACGAACGAGTTTCAACATTTAGACGTAAAACTGCATTTAGACTTAAATCAGCTTTCCTCGCACAATCATCAGATCTCAGTTCACGTTTACGTCTTGATTTCAACTGCATACTGCCTTCTGCGAGTATACAAACGAGTTTCAAAGTTCAGACGTAAATCTGCGTTTAAGACGTAAATCTGCGTTTAGACGTAAATCTGCGTCTAGACGTAAATCTGCGTTTAGACGTAAATCTGTTTTTTGCAGATTACTTTTTGAGCTGTACAACAGTAGCACATTGTCTTTATACTTCTGCTTAAACTGCTCCTAGACGCAAACTGTGTTTAGACGCAATCTGCGCTTAGACGCAATCTGCGCTAAGACGCAAACTGCGCTTTGACACAATCTGAGTTTAGACGCAATCTGCATTTAGACGCAAACTGCGTTTAGACGCTAACTGTGTTTAAACGTAAACTGCACTTAATCATAAGTAATCTTAGAATCGGCTTTTGCATCAAAATAGTCTTTATCGAACGAACGCAGCTTTCGTTTTTTTTTAATCGCTGAAAAATATCCGCTGCACTAATTCACCCCCCCCTCTTAGTGCTCTCGATCCTAACAGCTACGTCATGAATAGGGTTCTAGTAAGACCATTACTTTTTAAAACTCCTTATGATTTGTGGAACAATAAAAAGTCTAATGTTTTATATTTTAAAATTTTCGGATATAAATGCTTTATATTAAATGAAAAAGACACCTTAGAAAAATTTGATGCAAAATCTGATGAAGGAATTTTTCTTGGTTATTCTTCTATTTCAAAGGCTTTTCGAATCTTCAATAAAAGAACTTTATTTATAGAAGAATCTATTAAAATTTCTGAAGTTAAGAAAAATGATTTTGATGATGATCTTAATTTTGATACTTTGAATTTAAATGAATTCCCTTCTCTACCTAGCAACTTGGATGTATCTTCTTCTGAAACTTCCTTACCCAAGGAATGGAAGTATGCAGATGCTCATCCCAATGAGCTAATCATAAGAGACACATCTAAAGGGGTTCTAACTCGTTCTTCTCTTAAGAATTTTTGTGTCAATGCCGCTTTTCTCTCCCAAATTGAACCAAACTGCATTGACAAGGCCTTGAAAGATGATTCATAGGTCATCACAATGCAAGATGAGTTAAATTAATTTGAGAAAAATGAGGTATGGAAGCTTGTTCCTAGGCCAAATGACCATTTAGTTATCGATACTAAATGGGTCTTTAGAAACAAGCAAGATGAATTTGGTATCATGGTTCGAAACAAGGCTAGATTAGTGGCCAAAGGTTTCAACCAAGAAGAAGGTATCGATTATGAAAAAACTTTCGCTCCTATAGCACGATTAGAAGCCATAAGGATGCTCCTTGCCTATGCTAGTAGTAACAATTTTAAGTAATTTCAAATGGATGTTAAAAGTGCTTTTCTTAATGGCTTTATTTCCGAAGAAGATTATGTTAAACAATCTCCCGGATTTGAGAATGATAATCTCCATAATCATGTATTTTAATTGACTAAAGCTTTCTATGGATTGAAACAAGCCCCAAGGGCTTGGTACGAGAGATTTAGTTCATTTCTTATCGAAAATAATTTCTCTAAAGGCAAGGTCGATACTATATTGTTTATCAAAAATTTTAAAAATAATTTTTTTATTGTTCAAATTTATGTTGATGATATTTTTTCGGTTCCACAAATGAATCTCTATGTGAATCATTTGCTAAAAGTATGAGTCTAGAGTTTGAAATGAGCCTAATGAGGGAACTAACCTTCTTTTTAGGCTTACAAATTAAACAACTTAGCAATGATATTTTTCTTAGTCAAACAAAATATGCGTTCGATTTGTTAAAAAGGTTTAATATGGATAGCTCAAAGGCTATCAACACTCCTATGAGCATCTCCACTAAGTTAGACATTGATGAAAGTAGAGAAAGCTTTGATCAAAAAGCTTATAGGGGTATAATAGGAAGTTTAGTGTAGGACTTTGTGCTAGGTTTCAATATAATCCTAAGATATCTCATCTTAAAGCAGTTAAGAGAATACTTAGATATCTTAAAGGAACCACAAATCTAGGAATATGGTATCCAAAATCCGAGAACTTTAAGCTAATTGCTTATGCTGATGCGGATTTTGCTGGATGTAGATTAGATAGAAAAAGCACATCCGGAACATATCAATTTTAGGACACGCACTTATTTCTCAGTCTTCCAAGAAACAAAATTCGATTACACTATCTACAACCGAAGCCGAGTATATTGCAGCTAGTGCATGTTGTGCACAAATTGTGTATATGAAAAATACTTTAGCGGATTATAAGATTCATCTTAAAAACATTTCTATAAAATGTGATAACACAAGTATAATATGTTTAACAAAAAATCTCATTCAACACTTTAGAACTAAAAATATTGATATTAGGCATCACTTTATACGAGATCATGTTAATAATCATGATGTAATCTTAGAGTTTATTGATACGAAACATCAATTTGCTGATATTTTTACAAAGCCCTTAAGTGAAGAATAATTTGATTTTATTAGAAGAGAATTGGGAATGTTAATTTGTTGGAATGTATGAATTTGTTAAATTTTATTTTCAGACTTTCTTGATTCTTTGGATCACTCACTTAAATCTTCTCCTATGAAGTTGAAAATTGTTTATCTTGATGTTGTAAACTTAAAATGTTGTAAACTTAAAATCTTCTCCTATGAAGCTAAAAATTGTTTACCTTGATATTGTTTACTTTGATTAATCAAGAAAGTTTTAACTTAAACTTAAAACTTCTTTTGTGTTTTGATGATGGGTATGATCTCTATTGAATATTGAGAAGTTTTAATCATACATGATGCAATATCGGATTTTTAATTTTTGAGTGCCACAAGCACTAATAAATTACGTCATGCAAGTAGTGATGAAAAGCTATGATGAAATATTTTATAAATGCATGAAGTGTATTTTCACGTATTTCACTCTCATGAATTTTTAAATGAGAAATGGATTTGATATAATGCTCTTCTCACTATGAAGTTTTATTCATAAATTTCTCCTTCATGTGATACTACTCTCCCATGAATAATTGAAGGAATTCTAATGGATATATTAATCCTTAAAAGATGAATTTTCGTGTGCGATAATAAAAGCATGTGTGTGATAATTTTCATAGGGATTTGATTTCATATGGATATCTCGATCCTTTTCATGAATCCCTTCTCTTTGTCAAAATGAAAACATATTTTAACAAAAACTTATTTATCATTTTTGACTTTATTCAAATCACTTCACAAATTTATTTCTTAATGGATTCCCTCCTTACCTTCTTTCCTCTTTTTCATGCAAAATGTGATGAAAAAGGGAGAGAAGTTGTTGGAATCTATCGTTTTAATATTCATAATATTTAATGATGAGAACTTTTTTGAGTGTAAAACTTGCTTGATTTTTTTTACTACACTTGCATTGTTGAATTGTTCTCCTTTTTGTTGATGACAAAGAGGGAGTAATAATACTAAAATTTGATAAATTGATGACAAATGAATGCAATGTATATCATCATATATACTTGAAATGTTGCTTGATAAATTTCTTTCATTATGATAAGATATCTATAGCTTAACTTGCTATTTTGTAATTGATATCTTATCATAGAATAATGAATTACTATCTTTGTCATCGTTCACATTTGAAATATCATACTTGAAAATGGATGTCATGACTTGACATCATACTTGGCATCATATTTTGAGAATGATAGATCATAATAGGAATCATGATGTGCATGTTGATAAGTTTAACTAACTTATCTTAGCAATTTGTTTCTTGAATTCAATGGTCTTGAATTCAAGAATGTCATTTCTCAAGTATGGCATAGGGGAGTTAAGGTTAATTCCGCCATCAATTGATTATCATCATAAAAAAGGGGGAGATTGTTGAATCTCGAATTTTGATGATGAAATCAATTGTAATTTATTTGATCTAATCTATATATTGAAAAAAGTGGGCATGATTAACTATGATAGCAGTAAGACATAAAATAGGTGTTGTGCTGGAGTCAAGATCAATATCTCATTGGGAGTTCAAGAGTTCGATGGATATCCGGACGTTCGTTGGAAGTTCTGTCGGAACCAATCGAGAAGTCTAAGAGCGTGCCAAAGAAGCTCATCGAAACTCATCAAGAAGATCATCGTAAAGTCCAGGAGCTTGTCGGGAGTCTGCCAGAACATTGCCGAGAGTTCGTTGGATGTTCGCCGAAAGTACACCGAAAGCTTGCTAGAAGAGCAATTAACACACCGGAACAAGATGCACTGTAATCATGTCTTAGTTTTCGTAGTTAGAGTATAAATTAAGTTAGAATTGAGAGGTGATCCCACTAACTTAATTAGGGGCCAACTAGGCCCTTAACAGGGCTGAATTGAGCACCCAATTCAGCCCCTGAAAACATGGCCGACGGTGGCACCGCTTGGAAGGCAGTGCCCCATGTTTTTTGGGCGCTGGTACTACCCAGACTAGGCAATGGTATTGCTGGCAGTAATGCTACCAGCGGTGGTACCACCCAGAGTCATATCAGCGGCGGTAGTACCGTATAGTAATGACGGTGGTACTGTCAGTACCCCGGATTCCAAGGATGTGACACTTTTTGGCTCCAATTTTGAAGCCATTAGGGCCTATAAAAACCCCACCCTTTTTTACATAAAGAGCACAAAAAGTATTGAAATAATCTTGAGTTACTGAGGTGTAAAAGTGTTGTAAACAAGTGCTAGAGTCCTCCTCCTCACTTTCTAAGTTTTGAGATCATTCAAGAGAGGTGTAAGACTTGTAAGGGTTCTTTCCTAAACCCGTGAAAAGGCGAAAGTATTGTAAAGAGGTGTTCGGTCTTCACCTATTGAAGGAGGGCCTTTAGTGGACGCCGGTGACCTCGTCGGAGGAGGAATCCGAAAGTGGATATAGGTCATATTGATCTAACCATTCGAAATTCTGGTTTGCTTTTCATTTGTGCAATTTACTTTACTGCAAACCTCTTTAATATTCTCTTACACTTTTATGAAAGCTTTCAAGTTCAACTTCTCTCAAAAACAGATTGAATTAAAACTATTTATATCGGAATCAATTTTAAATGAAACGAACAATTTTCTAAAATCGTGAAAGATTTTCGCTGTACTAATTCACCCCCCCTTCTTAGTGCCGCTCTTAATCCAAACACTTCCATCGTTATAGGTACGAATTGATTCTTGACGTAGGTTGAGTTGGTCGAGTCCCTCGAGGCTCACCTATATCGCAATATGATATCTTGCCTATGACATAGAGATGCCATCGATGACCTAAGGACATGGTATATTTGGCCGAGTCCCTTGAGGGCATATCATCGAATTAGACTCATCTTATAACGATGGTGATGACTTAACCGAACACCATGGTTAGTCGAGTCTACTAGGAAATCATGGGTCAGCATATCATGCACAACGAAAAATAAAAACAAAATTAGATTTCCCAAAGTCAAGTATTTGGTCGTTGTGCGATGATTGGTGTGCGAGAAAATCATAAAACTGAAAAACCACACGTATTATATTAGAAGTGTTACCTAGGGAGATCGTATATCCGTAAAATTTTCAGATATGATAGAGTGGATGAAGGAGAACTTGTGTACTTATCTCTAGCGGTGATCTACATAGTGGATGCAGCGATGATGCTTTTTAGATCGTTGCGGGATCTCCCTCTCTATACGATCGCAAGGCTACCAAAGCCAAGGAGGAAGAGAAGAGGCTAAGGAGAATAAGAGGGGCGACCTCCAATAGTTCTAGCCTATGAACCATGAGGCTCCTCCTATTTATAGAGGTGCAAGTATCTTAATTCTTAATAGATATAATCCTCATTGGATTTTTATACAATTATCTAATTGGATCTCATCCAATTATTCAATTGGATCTTGTCCACTTATCCAATTGGATCTCTATTGAATTATTCAATTGGATCTTATCCATAAGATCCAAATTAAGGGCTCCGCGAATATCTCATATCTGCACCTCTACTCATCGCAACATCCACTATATGTATGTGACCCTTTAGGCCCGATACCGAGCTAGCCGTGAACGATCCTATCATAACTCCTTCTAACTCAAAACTCCTTCCGATATAGTGAATTATAATCTTTGTAATAATTTACTCGACTCATCAACTATGGACGTACTAGGCCACTATACCATAGTCCCCACACGGTACAAAGGATCTAATCTATCGAACCTGTTTGTCCTCAGTTACCATGTGTCTATATTTTCTCATCCATCTAATATCCTAAAGACCATATATTGGGCATAGTAACATTAGACCCATATAGAATCCTGTATGAGTCTTACTCTAAGCATATTCTCCTGGAGAACTCTTTCTCTCACAATCTGAACGACCCTGGCTAAGGATTTTATCTGAGTGAACACATATGAGATATTCCTCTCATGATATCGAGAGTGGATGATCCTTTGTTGACACTCAATTGCCTTCATAAGATTGGTTGTCATTCTCGAGAACTGGCTGTACTAGATCTGAAACTTTCAAACCTGTAAGTCTGGCATCAAAGAATGGAATACTCATACAAGACACCTTTAATATCTCAAGTCTAAAAACTAGACACACAATTGAGACTACAGAATTGTTGCTTGACATCAGGTATCATTAACCATCAAATATTCCGTGAGCAGATTAATCAGTGAATTCATTCTCCAATGAGCACTTGCACTATATCTCTAGTATCCCCACAAGAGTGGCTATGAGACCACCCGCCTCTATCATATGGATAAGTATATAGCGTACTGGTCTATCCTGTTATCTCAATATATTTCTCGAGTAACCTATGACCGAAATCGTTTTGATACTAATTGGTAGGACCGAAATCGACACTAAGAGATAGGGTAAATTAGTACTATCGAAAAACTTTGATGATTTAGAAAAATTATTTCGTAAAGCCCATATCGGAAATGATATCTAAAGTGTGCTTCACTTGAAGTAAATGTAATAAGTAATTAAAATAGAGAATAATAGAAATGAAGAGCAAAAAGAGAGTGCACATCAAATTTATAGTGGTTCAGTTGTTATGACCTACTTCCACTCTCAATTCCTCCTCCGTCGAGGGAACCAACTTCTACTATCGATATTCTTTTAATGGGCGAATATTAACTACTCTCTTATAACCCTTTTCTCTTTCTCATAGGTTTAGAAGATAACCTTTACAACCCACTCACCCCTCTCTTAAACTAAAAGTAACACTTAGAGCTAGAGGAATGGAATTCTCACATGATTACAATAGCGTTTTCCCTAATTTTTGTTCTCAATTCATGTTAAAACCGAGCAAGGATGAGTGAGATATTTATAGGCTTCAAAGAGATTTAAATTTGGAGCCAAAATGGTCTCATCTTAGGTTTTTAGGGTACTAGTAGTACCATCGCTAGTATTGGGTGATACCACCGCTAGTACTAAGCGGTACCACCGCATATAGACTAACACTAGGTGGTACCACCGCCTAGTACTACTTGACATAGTCTAGAAGACTATGTTTGGGCAGTACTATCGCCTGACAACCTCGAAGACTAGGCTCTTAGAGACTGAGCCTCTAGTAGTTCCACCACCTACCCAACTTTTGGATCACTGAATGGGCCTATTAATGGGCCCAAATCAACCAAAAATCAGGCCCAATGGGCCCCTAATTGAGTTGGTCGAATTATGTTCAAAATCAACTCAATTACAACTTAGACTACTTCAATTAAGACATAATTGATTAGAAGCATAAATCATATATTGTCCGACATGTCATTGGTTCATCCGGCACTTTGTCCAACCCTTCGGCGCTTCGTCCATTCTTTCGGTGCATTGTTCTCTCCTTTAGCGTATTGTCCAATCGGCATATTGACCTTCACAACATTTGATCTCCTCAGCATAATTTTTGATCCTTCTGGTCTGATAGCCGAACTCATGCCATGAAACCTTCTACTGACACGTCGACTAGTTCTCTGACCTGACATATAATCTTTTGACATGTTCCATTCTGGCCCAACCTCTAATTCCACTACTTTAATTGATTTGTCTTTATCTGATTGAAGCTAGTCTTTCATCACTTCAACACATATTAGATCATAACTTTATTAATTGATTTCATCATCAAAATCCGAGATTCAACAGGATTAAGTTGAGCTCAACACCTCGAGCGATGGCTTGTGGATAGTGGTTGGAGCTGAAAAAGCCACCATTATGCCTGAAGAGGTGCAAAGCACCTTCCTCTTTAAGGAATGCAAATTTATGTCTATAAAGCATCACAATCATAAGACTACAAAGGATTAAAAAGAGGGATGAAGTAAAATAATGGGAGGTTTAGGTCATACGAGACTTGTGTCGATCAATCAGTTCTCGTCTAATTTCTAGATTGCCATGGAGGAAGAGAGTATATCCCTCAGCTGAAGCACTTAACTTGCCTCCTTGTTCGATAAGAAAGGGGGTATTGTCTGTGCAGTGTGCCGACTAGGCGAGGTCAAAACCACAAATCTTAACCTGAACCTACATAGAAGAAGTGCTCCTTCAAACCCTTATGGTTGGAAGGGGCTCCACTAACTTTAAAGCTCCCTCCCCGACAAGCCAAGTCGTAGCCACTTTTTACCTTACATAGTAAAAAACAAGCCATAAAAAGTTTGTGGGTTGGAGTAATGTCGACATGCTAACATTTCTGAATGAACATTATTAGATAACTTCATGAGTTGAGCATCATATGAGAATATGATATCTTCTACCATTGTAGGCAAGATACTATTACTAGATGGAGAGAAAGATAAAGACTCATCTCGAGGGCATCACAGGATAAGCAAAAAGACCTTGATTAAACTTGATTGGGTCAAGGGACTTGTAAGTCAAACTTGATTAAGATGGAATACTTAATTCATTGGTGATCGAGAAGTGGTGCACTCACCACTAAATTATAGTCATGCGAGCCTTTCATGGACTCTAAGTCCCGAAGAACTTTCAAGTTCATGGGAACTGCATCCCTTGACAAAGGGGAGGATGGGACTTTCTTCACCCTTGGGCTATCCAAAGATGAAGCATGGACCTTGACCATCCAGCGGTTAGTGGATTGAGAGGAACTTATACAAAAAAAGAGAGACATCCTAACCTAAGGAGATGAAAGAGCATAATGGAAGAAGATTGATCTATTGCTGGACCAATGCTGGGACTCTGAGAGACTCCAGGACTAAATCCCTCTATAGAGAACCGGGACAAAGCAAAGAAGATTTATGAGAATCTAAAAGCTCGAATGGAAGAATGAATCTCACCCATGAGGTGAGGAAGGATTTATAGAAAAGGAGTCGATCTCTCTCCTCTCGTGATTGAGATAAGTGTCCCTTTGGGATACTTCCAAAGATGTGCTAACAAATTAAGGATTCGAAATGCACTAGATAAAGGATTTAAAATATGTTGGATGAAGGATTTAAAATGGGCTAAATGAAGGACTCAAAAAGTGTTGATATTTACCAAAGTGGGGCACCAGGTAACATGTTCTCGAGGCGCATGAGTCAAAAAAATTCAACCCACATGAAGAAAACTTAACCACGGTAGAGACACAAGATGACATATGCCAGAGGTATGTGAGTCGAGAAAACCTGACATGTGTGAAGAAAAATCTATCACAACGGGGACACAATGTAAAATATGTCCGAGGCATATGAACCGAGAAAACTCGACCTGCATGAAGAGAAATTTGTCACGGTAGATGCACAAGATAAAATGCGTCCGAGGCATATAAGTAGGAAAAACCTAACCTGCGTGAAGAAAAATCTACCACGACGAAGGCATAAGGTGAAATGTGCCCAAGATACATGGGTCGGGAAAACCTAACACATATGAAGAGAAATCTACCACAATGGAGGTGCAAGACCAAATGTGTTTGAGGTGTGTGAGTCAAAAAAATTTAACCCCTATGAAGAGAAATCCATCACGTCGGAGGCATAAGATAAAATATATCTGAGGCATATGAGTCAGGAAAACCTAACCACATGAAGAGAAATCCATCACAACAGAGATATAAAGTAAAATATGCATGTGTTAGGAAAATCCGTTCACATGAAGAGAAATCCTTCATGGCAGAAACGTAGAACAAAACGTACTTGAGGCATATGAGTTGAGAAAACTTAACTATTATGACCCTTTTATTTTATGAGCTTTTGAATAATGTTTATTGAGTTTATTTAGTTCAGTTAGAGTTGGATAGAGATTTATTTAATATTTATTTATTATTAAGAGTCCAAGTCCTGGTGGACTCTAGGTGAAACTTTATAAATAGTGATGTAACCCTTTTTTTCGATAATTAATGAAATATTATTTTAGTCTGTGGATAAACCCTAGGAGGCCGATCCCCTCGAAGTGATCATCCCCTTTTCTCTTCTTTCTTTTACGATAAGACCTTAGGGTCTTACCATTTGATATTAGAGCAACCATCCTTGGCATTCTCGCTGTAGTGTTGCCATGGTTATAAAAAAAAAAGGAAAGAGATCTTGTGAGAAAGGGTGAAGTCGGCCGTCACACACTTGTTGAATCTCGGATTTTGATGATGAAGTCAATTATAAATTGTTTGATCTAATCTATATGTTGAGAAAAGTGTGCAGGATTAACTACGATAGCAATAAGATATAAAGCAGGTATTGTGCCGGAGTCAAGATTGAGATCTCATTAGGAGTTCGAGAGTTCGTTGGAAGTCTGGATATTCGTTGGAATTCTGCCGGAACCAATCGAGAAGTCCAAGAGCTTGCTAAAGAAGCTCATCGGAACTCGCCAAGAAGATCATCGTAAAGTCCATAATCTTACCAGGAGTCCACCAGAATATTACCGAGAGTTCATCGGATATTCGTCGGAAGTACGCCGGAAGCTCGTCAAAAGAGCAATTGACGCACCGGAACAAGAAGCGCTGTAATTATGTCTTAGTTATCGTAGTTAGAGCGTAAAAGCATAAATTAAGTTAGGATTGGAAGGTAATCCCACTAACTTAATTAGGAACCAATTGGGCCCTTAATAGGGTTGAATTAGGCCGAATTGAGCAGCCAATTCAACCCTTGAAAACATGGCCAACGGTGGCACCGCATGGAAAGCAGTGCTCCAGGATTTCTGGGTGACGGTACCACTAACAGTGAAAGCTACCAGCGGTGGTACCGCCCTTGTCAAGCGATGGTACCGCCCAATGTCAAATCGGCGACGATAGTACTGCCCAGTAACGACGGTGATACCGCCAGTACCCCAGAATCCGGGGATGTGACATTTTTTAGCTCCAATTTTGAAGCCATTGGGGCCTATAGAAACCCCTCCCTTTTTTGCATGAAAGGGCACGAAAGTATTGGCTTATCTTAAATTCTTGAGTCTTAAAAGTGTTGTAAAAGTTAGAAAGAGTTCTCCTCCTTCATCTCTTAGCCTTGTAACCATCCAAGAAAGAGGAGCAAGACTTGTAAGTGTTATCTCCTAAACCCGAGAAAAGGAGAAAGTGTTGTAAAAAGGTGTTCGGTCTTCACCTATTGAAGGAAGGCCTTTAGTAGATGCCGATGACCTCGTCGGAGGAGGAATCCAAAAGTGGTTGTAGGTCACATTGACCGAACCACTCTAAATTCTGGTTTGCTTTTTATTTGTGTAATTTACATTACTGTAAATCTCCTTAATCTTCACTTGCACTTTTACGAAAGCTTTCAAGTTCAACTTCTCTTTGAAACAGATTGAATCGAAACAATTTTTCGTCGAAATTAGTTTTAATTGAAATGAACATTTTTTTAAAATCGAGAAAGTTTTCCGCTACACTAATTCATCATCTCTCTTAGTGCCGATCTTGATCCTAACAGCATGCCAATCCTTCTCAACCGAGAAGGAAACTCTGCTTCCCGGCCAGCGACCATCATTGCCCTTCACCACCGCCACTATTTTCTGACCAGCGACCACCGTCGTTGCCCCCTGCCAGCGATCGCCGCCGCTGCCTCCCTCCTTGCTGCAACCGAAATAAGGCAACTCACCAATTGCCCTTATTCTCAGCCGTGCCGCCACCATTTCCCTTCCACACTAGCCATCATAGCACCATCGCCTCCCAGCCAAGCCACCACCGCTACCAGCCCCCAAGCGCCATCACTAGTGGCTCCTTCTATAGTGCGACGGAAATAGAGTACCCTTTGTTGCCGCAGCCACCGGTCCCTCTGCTGTTGCAAGCACTGGTTACCACCATCGTCGCTCACTGCTTAGCCGTGATCCTTGTTGCCTCCCCCTTGATCTGCATCCTTGGTGACAGAAACAAGGCAACTCAACAATTGCCCTTATTCCCCATAGTGCCACCATCGATTCCTATTCTCCACCGCAACCTTAACCCCGACTACTCGACGATCACTCCCTTGGGTCGCAACTGCAGTCGCTTGACCATCCCTCCTCACAGTGATCAAAACAATGAAACCATGACCGCTGCAGCCACCGTCGTTTCCTCAACCACATGCGATCCCTCAGCGTCACCAGTGCCTCCTTCCATAGTGCAATAAAGACAGAGCAACGCTGTCTTCCATCTACGCCATCGTAGCCATCGCAGTAGTGAGCCCTTGGCGGCGTTGCCTCTAGCCGTACCACCATCGCTGCCTCCCAGCCCTCAGCAGTAGCGATCCCTCAACACAATGACTGCAACAAGCATCGCTAGCTCCCACGCAACGACCGCAACTACATCCCCGTATCCTCACAACAGCCCTTCATTCCCATAGTGCTACCACCGACTACATCACAACAGTAACTCCGAATAGGGCAGTGATTAATGCTCGAGTCTTGACACCAGAAACAGGAGTTGCGATTACATATTTGCAATCTTACGCAATGACCACCGATAACTCAGTGAAAGCACAAATGGAAGCATTGGAAATCAGAATTTAGAACCGATTGCAAGAAACATTTAATGATTTAAAAAAGAGCCTACTAGGGAGCCTCAACAAATTTCAATATGATGGGTAGCTCGCCAAAATTTGTTAAACTTCTACAGTGCTAGAATATCATAGCATATTTGAATAATTATTAAATCAAACAAGAGATTGATCTGAATGATTATTAGTGAGAATATTTATTGAAGGAATTAATCTAGATATAAGGTGTGAAGTTAAGGCTTGTCAACCCCGCACTATGATGGCTGCAATCTCATTTGCACATCTACATGAGAAAAAATTAGCAAAGAAAAATATGGAAACAAAAGTGACGACAACCAGATGATCAGCAAGCCACCTGCCCCATCTATTCCCAACCAAAACCTTGACACCCGAAGACTAACCCAAGAAGAACTCAAGGAAAGATCAGCAAAGGGTTTGTACTATGATGAAAAGTGGAGTATGGAGCACCGATGTAAACAAGGGCAACTTCTGATGATTAAACCAAATGGAGAGGAACCGAAAACTAAAAATGTGGACTTCGATCATGAAGGTATAGATTCTAATGAAGATGTTAGACCTACCATGCATACAATGCATGCATTAACTGGCTACTCTAACCCATAAACTATGAAAGTTGGCGGAACTCTGGAACATCAACATGTTATAGTTTTGATTGATACTGGTAGCACTAACAATTTTATGGACAGTGAGACTGTTGACCGATTGGCCCACCACATTAAAGGCGGTGACAGATTTGAAGTAAAGATCGCTGATGGACGGATTTTAACTTATGATAGCAAATGTTCAAAGATAAAATTGATTATACAGGGTCAGGAGTTTCTTGCAATGATTACTACACTGAAATACCGACCTATTGCTTACACTATCAAAAAGTGGAGACCATACTTACTTAATCAACGGGTTGTAATGCATTGCAGATAGCCTATGACTGAAGTGTTAGGAATGAGTCGATACTAAGAGAGGGGGGAGGGGGGGGTGCGGTGAATTAGTGCAGCGGATAAAAACGTCGATTTCGAAAAATCCCTTTCGTACGATTAAAATCGATCTCAAAAGATATTAACTTGAAAGCGTAAGAGAGCGTAGGCATAGTAAAAGCACAGTAAGGAGGAGAGGCAGTTTGCTATAAAAGTAAATTTCTCAAAGTAAATACAAATCGAGTTTATAGTGGTTCGGTCGTCGTGACTTATATCCACTCCTGATTCCTCCTCCGTTGAGGCTATCGGCATCCACTATCAGTCTTCCTTCAATAGGCGAAGACTAACTACCCTTACAACTCAATTCTCCTTTTGACAGGTTTAAGTTCAAGAGAGAACCTTTACAACTCCCTTCACTCGTCTCTTAAACTAATACTTAGAGCGTAAGAGGAGTTCTCACAAGATTACAATAGTGTTTTTATATCTTATTTTCACTCAATTCTTATGTATTTTAACCAAGGATGAGAGGGGTATTTATGAGCCTTAAGTTGATTCAAACTTGGAGCCTAAAAATATCTCATCCTGGGTCTCCCGGGTACAGGTGGTACCATCGCCTATGCTAGGCGATACCATCGCTTGTAGTACTAACACTAGGTGGTACCATCACCTAGTCTGGGGGTACCATTGCTTGACACCCTGCCATTGGGTGGTACGATCACCCAGATTGGTAGTACCACCGCTTGACAGTCTCTTAGAGACTGTATCTAAGCAATACCACCGCCTAACATAGTCTCGGAGATTGTGCCATAATGGTGCCACTTGTTGGGTCACTGTTTGAGCCTTTTCACTTGGCCCAACATAACCTAAACTTAGGCCCAGTTAGCCCCTAATTGAGTTAGTCTAATTACATTCTAAATCAACTCAATTAGACTCTAAACTAACTTGATCTAGACATAATCGATAACAAGCGAATCCTTTGTTGTCCGGCATGTCATTGGTTCCTCCGGCGCTTCGTCCGATCCTTCGGCACATTATCCTCTCCTTCAGCGTATTGCCCAATCAGCATGTTATCTTCTTGCAACATCTGATCTCCTTAGCGCAATGTCCGATCTTCTTGACTCGATGCCCGAATTCACGAACTGAAGCCTTCTACCGACACGTCGACCAATCCTTTGGCTCGACATCCAATCTTTTGACATATTTGCTCCGGCCCAACGTTTGATTCCTCCTACTTTAATCGATTTGCCTCTTCCGATCGAAGCTAGTCCTACATCACTTAAACATATATTAGATAAACACTATCAATTGGTTTTATCATCAAAATCTGATATTCAACATGAAGTGCTGAAAGAGAAGCTCTCCGAGTTTGATGTTGCTTAACCTTGAGGACAAGGTTGATTTGAAGAGGGAGTAATTATTAGGACCCTTTTATTTTCTGAGCTTTTGAATAATGTTTATTGAGTCTGTTTAGTTCAGTTAGAGTCGAGTAGAGATTTATTTAATATTTATTTATTATTAAGAATCCAAATCCCTGTAGACTCTAGGTGGAACTCTATAAATAGATAATGTAACCATTTCTTTTCGGCAATCAATGAAATATTATTCCAGTCTGTGGACAAACCCTAGGAGGTTGATCCCCTCGAAGTGATCAAAGAGGTCGATCCCCTCGAAATGATCACCCCCTTTTCTCTTCTTTCTTTTATGATAAGACCTTAGGGTCTTATCACTAACCCATGAGAGGAAATCTTGAATGCTCTTGTGTCGAATAAACTAAATGTTACACTTCGAGCCCCTCTCATAAGAGCCCCAAAGCACATCGTCAGGGGCACACAAATGGTAAAGGATACATTATTGGCTAATCATTTGACGTGTCACCATCACGTGATGCCTAGAGAGAGAAGAGAAGATGAAGCTTCCTTCTTATCATTTATGATAAGAAAAGTAATTATAAGTTTCTTTCTTATCATTTATGGCCAAAAAGATAATTAGAAGCTTCCTTCTTGCCCTTTACAATCAAGTCTAAGAGCTCGTCTTTAACATAGAGAAAAGGGACTTCCTTTGACTACTCATGTCTGTACTCATATACCTTAGATTACTAATTTGAGTATCAAAAAGACTCGGTTAAGAAATCTCTCCTAACATCAATCTTCGTATAGATGATATTTAAAGAGCTTGACATTTCTACCTTAGGAATATCTCAGATAATCTTATACATACGGGTTTAGACCACGTCGGACTAACTAAGACATCAACATTATTTTTCTATATTTTAAAATCATAATTCAATTTTAGAGATTATTTTCTAACCATTTGGGGCTTTTAACCTTTGAGAACTCGCAGAAAATAGTACTTCATAATGGTCAAGTCATATTTATTCTGTTTTTTCAATTCAGGTTCTTTTAGTTAAATATTTGTCTAATGTGTTAAATCTCATATTTTGATGATGAAATCAATTGATGAAGTTATGATCTAATGTGCATTTGAGTGATGTAGGACTATCTTCGATCAGAGAAGGCAAATCGATTGAAGCAGGAAGAATGGGACGTTGGGTTGGAGAGAATATATCAGAAGATTGGATGTTGGGCTAGAGGATCAGTCGACGTGCTGGCAAAAGGGCTTTGTGCCATAAGTTCGGGCATCGGGCCGAAGGATCAGATATTGCCCTAAGGAGATCGGATCTTACGGAAGGTCAACATACCGATTGATAAAATACCGAAGGAGAGGACGATGCACCCAAGGATTGAACAAAGCGCTGAATGAACCAATGACATACCAGACAATATATGATTTATGCTTGTAATCATTTATCTAGATTGAAGTAGTTTAAGAGGCTAATTAAGTTAGTTTTTGGTCTAATCATGCTAACTCAATTAGGGCCAATTGGGCCTAAATTAAGACTATTTTGGGCCAAGAGAAAGGATTATTCAGTGACTCAAAAGTTGGGTCAAGTGGTGGTACCATCTAATGTTAGTGTGTTAGACAATGGTATCGCCCAGTGTTAGACTGACAGACGGTGGTACCACCAGTACCTTAAAAACCTAGAAATTTAAATTTTGGCTCTAATTTTTGAAGTTATTTGATGTCTATAAATACCCCACAAATTCCTACTTTGGTACATCAAGAAAGTGGAACAAAAACTTTGTGCCTCTAAGGTTGTAAACTCTTTTAAAGTATAGAGTCCCTCCTCCTAGAGTTTAGAGATAGTCCTAAGGGAGATGTGTAAGGGAATACTTATAAAAGAGGGGTGCAAAGGTTCTCTCCTAAGCTTATGAAAATGAGAAAGAGTGGTAAGAGTAGTTGATCTTCGCTCATTGGAAAGAAGATCAGTAGTGGAAGTAGAGGAAAGAGGAATCGAGAGTAAACGTAGCTCGTGACGATCGAACCATTACAAATCTAGTAGGCCCTTTTTGTTTACTATTTACCTTCATTGCTTTCTTATTTAACTATCTACTACTTTTGCTTACACTCTTATAAATATTTTCAAGTTAAACATCTTTCCGATATGAGCTTTATCAAGAGAGTTCTTTGAATCGATGAAAGTTTTCCAAAAGTACTAATTCACCCCCCTTTTAGTGTTGTTTATGGTCCTAAGCATTGGAATCAGAGCCAAGTTTCTCTTTATTTAGTTTAACACCCAAGAGATATGGCTTTTGCTGGCAATCAAGAGGGTCACTCTATCACTCATTCTCATATATTCAATGGGACGGATTACACGTATTGAAAAACTCGTATGAGAATTTTCTTGCTTTCAATGGATTTTAATTTATAGAATATAGTTGAATTTAGTTTTCAAACACTTTCTAAATCTATGAATGAATGGAGTAATTTTGAGAAAAAAATCAATTTCGTTAAATGCTAGAGCTATGAACACTCTATTTTGTACCTTACATAAAAATAAGTTTAATCGTATTTCTTTATACGAAACTGCACATGAGATTTTGCACACACTAGAAATAACTCGTAAAAGCATGAATAAAATTAAAAAATCTAAAATTAATCTTTTGATGTATAGTTTTAAGTTATTTCAACCAAGCGAAATTATTGGAGACATATACACCCATTTTACGGATGTCATCAATGGTTTGAAAGCAATTGGTAAATGTTTTTCTAATCTTGAACTTATAAACAAGATTCTAAGATCCATTCTAAAGAGTTGGGATCCGAAAGTAACTATAATACAAGAGGTAAAGGACTTAAATAATTTTTCAATAGAAGAACTCATCGATTCATTGATGATATGAAATGACATATTTGGCACATGACGAATATGAGGACAGCCTTCCAAAGAACAAGATGGTTATTATACTTAGAACTAAAGAAGGCCACTCAAGTAAGAGCTTAAGTGAAGATGACATAGAACTCCTAACAAAAAAAATATAAAAAGTTCATGAAAAAAAACAAGACTAACTTAAAATAAGAATTTAAAAGTGAACTAAAAAAGGACACAACCACTTGCTATGAAAGCAAGAAGCCATGGCACTCTAAAGATGAGTGTACAAAACTAAAGAAGAAGTTGTCAAAGAAAAAGAAAGTATTTAAGGTGACATAGGATGAGTCGAGTACATCTAAAGACGATGAATAAACCAACAAAGGCGGGGTGGCAAACTACGTCTTAATAACTCTCAACGATGAGGTAAGTGACTTAAATGAATTTTATTTACCTTATGATGAATTACTTAATACCTTTCATGGTTTGTTTGATGAATGTAAATTAGTTAATAAAAAATATAAATTACTAAAAAAGGATCATACTTCTCTTTCTAATAAATTTAAAATTTAAAAAATGAGTATGATAAATGCTTGTTAACCCCTTGCATTAAGTGTGAAGAAATAGATTCACTTAAGAAAAAAAAATAGTATTACAACAAATGTTAGAAAATTTTAAAATTGATAGTAAATCATTAAACATAATTCTTGTCAAGAAGGGTCATGTCCGTAGAAAGAATTAGATTCACTTAAGAAAAAAAAAAGTAGTATTACAACAAATATTAAAAAAAAATTAAATTGATAGTAAATTATTAAATATAATTCTTGTCAATAAGGGTCATATTTGCAGAAAGGAAGGAATCGGTTATATGAGTAGCAACACTCAATAAAAACTGACTTTATTTGTTAAAGGACCTATATTGCATACTACCCCTAAGGTTAAGTATAATTTTTATAATTGACATAGTTATTTTGCATATAAATGTCCATTCAAAAAGTATAGCTCACATAAATTAGTTTGGGTTCATAAATGAACCATAAATGACATTATGCCGAAAGACAAGATAGACAAATCCAACCATAAGAGACCATAAGCTAAATGGGTACCTAGAACAAACCCACCCTTCTTGTAGACATCTCTATAATTGAATGCTAGGAGCAAAAATTAAAATCTTAATAGTGGATGCTCAGGGCATATGATCGGAGATCCAACACATATCACAAAGCTCACTAGCCAAAACAAAATGATTTTGATTAAAGATACTTTATGTTTAAGGATGTAATGAAGTAATGGTGATTTGAAATCTTGCTTGATGAGTTTATATTTTGAAATTATACATGATGATTTGAAGTACTGATGATTTTTATGATTTATGACTTATTGATCTTGATGAATTTTGTGATAAAACTTATTTTTCAGTCTTTAAACATGATGCATGATTTTGACATTAAAAACTTGGGGATGATTGTATTAAATTAATCATATGAAGTGAAATAACTAAAAAAGAGGAAAGTATTTTTCTTGAAAAATTTTCAATCCCTATCTTATCGAGTTTTTAAAAAGAGATTGATGAATCTATTTGTGTCTTTTTTTTATGAATCTCTTGAACTATGAAAATGATTTTGATGATTTGAATTTGAATGAGATTTTTTCAACTGAATCATGAGCTTTCTCTTGATTTCTTAGAATTATAACTTGAGATTTTTTTTATGAATCAAGATTATTTACTATGATTCTTTCTTTTCGCTATTTGACTATTTGATTTATTCAAATAAACCATGATATGTCACTTGACTTCTTCATGTTTACAACTTATGTTTTAATATATACAACTCCCTTGTATCTATGGTTGTATACTTTTTGTCATGATTTAAAAATTAATATAAAGGAAAAATAATTATAACATTGTACTTGTCCCTTCTTTTTGACAATGACAAAGGGGGAGAAAGTCTTGCTAGCTTACATATCGCAAAGTAAAATAAAATTGCTAAACTTGCACATCTCAGGAGAAGCAAAGAATTACTAGCTTACAAATCTCAAAAGAGAAGCAAGAATTGCTAGATTGCATATCCCAAGAGAAGAAAAATGGCTAAACTTGCACATATCTAAAACTTGCTAGCTTGCATATTCTAAAGTGATGTAAAACTTGCATATTTTAAAAACTTATAGTTGCACTTTTCTCCTTTTTGTTATTGATAAAGGGGGAGAAGTTATGATAATGATTTGAATCATGCATGGTGTTACGGTAAGTAACTTTTTAAGCCGTGGCCTCCGGGCTGTCGCGGCTCGGTTCGGGGGTCCGGATGTCGGGGATCTCGGGCGGCGTCCCTCGGGGTCTCCCGGCGGCCGTAGCATGGTGGTTCGGGTCGGGAGGTCGGTTCGGCAGGTCGGGTCGGCGGTTCGGGTCGGCGGTTCGGGTCGGGAGGCAGCTCTGCCGCAGCTTCAGGAAGAGGCGACACCGTCTCGCACCTGCACACAGGTCGGGTCGGGAGCTCGGCCCGACCCCTCCGACGATCAAATTAGAGAAAGATGTGGAGGGGATTGTGGATGAGGCAGAAGAAGAGCCTCTGAGTGTTTTGTGTCTGAGTGAGTTCCTCTCCCCCCCATTCTCTTTAGAGTTTGGGGGTATTTATAGATGAAGTTTGATGTTACCTGACGTGGTTGTCTGCGGGGTAGGACTGTACCTTTGGTGGCGTCTGACATTGCCACTGGGGCTGCGTGGGAGGCCGAGCTGCTGCAGGGTATGGCGAGCCTCGGGTAGTGTGTCGCTCAGGGGGATGCTGTCATGGTGTGTCACATCGCCATTTTTATCCCTATCATATGCCCCCCCCGAAAGGAGCTATGCGTCGGTTCTTGCATGCAGGGGGTCCGATGCATGGCTTTTTACTTCAGGTGGGCTGGTCATGCGGATCCGAGGCGTACGACGCAGGCGGGCTAGCCGCGCGGATGCGTCCCGTGCAACATGGGGCCGAGGTGCGCAACTCAGTCAGGAAGCCGAGCAGGGTTGGACTCGGGGCCGATGGAGCCGATGAGGGCCGAGGAGCACAACACTGGCGGGGTGACCGCGTAGGTGTGATCTCGGGAGGCGTCGAGCCGAGGGCCGAGGAGCACAACGCAGGCGGGGTGACCGCGCAAGTGTGATCTCGGGAGGCGCAAAGCCGAGGGCCGATGAGCACAACGCTGGCGGGGTGACCGCGCAGGTGTGATCTCGGAAGGCGTAAAGCCGAGGGCCGAGGAGCACAACGCAGGCGGCGTGACCGCGCAGGTGTGGTCTCGGGAGGCGTAAAGCCGAGGGCCGAGGAGCACGACGCAGGCGGGGTGACCGCGCAGGTGTGGTCTCGGGAGGCGTAAAGCCGAGGGCCGAGGAGCACAACATGGAGCCGAGGTGGTGGCCTCGAGCATTAAGCGACCAAGGAGGCCTCGGGCATTATGCGACCGAGGTGGTGGCCTTGAGCATTAAGCGACCGAGGAGGCCTCGGGCATTATGCGACCGAGGTGGTGGCCTCGGCAAGCATGGAGCCGAGACACTCGGCGCAGGCAGGCTGCGGCCGAGGGACGTAACCCAGGTGGGCAAGGTAGTGGAAATGGCCGAGGAGTTCGGCACGGGCAGGCTGGCCTCACAGGCGTGTCTCGGGGTTTATGGAGCCGAGGGGCACGACGCAGGCGTACTGGCGGCGCTGGTCTGTCTCGGGAACATGGAGCCAAGGAGCACGACGCAGGCGGTCTGGTCGCGCAGGTGTGTCTCGGGGATGATGGAAGCGAGGAGCACGACGCAGGCGGGCAGGCCGCGCAGGTGTGGTCTCGGTCATCATGCTGCCGAGGAGCACGACGCAGGCGAGCAGACCGCGCAAGCGTGGTCGCGAGGGCCATGCGGCCGAGTAGCACGATCAGGCGGGCAGGACGCGAGGACGTGGCCTCGGGCACCACGCGGCCGAGGAACACGACAGGCGGTCGGGCCGCGCCGAGGTAGATCTCGGCAGAGATTGGCCGAGGTGCTCGGTGCAGGCAGGTGCGACCGAGGTGGTGGGCTTGGCAAGCATGGAGCCGAGGCATTCGGCGCAGGCAAGCCGCGGCCGAGGGGTGTGAACCAGGTGGATAGGGCCGTGGAGTTCGACGCGGGCAAGCTGGCCGCGCAGACGTGTCTCGGGGTTTATGGAGCCGAGGGGCACGACGCGGGCGTACTGGCGGCACTGGTCTGTCTAGGGAACAGGAGCCAAGGAGCACGACGCAGGCGGGGTGACCACGCAGGCGTGGTCGCGAGGGCCATGCGACCGAGTAGCACGATCAGGCGGGTAGGACGCGAGGACGCGGCCTCGGGCACCACGCGGCCGAGGAACACGACAGGCGATCGGGCCGTGCCGAGGTGGGTCTCGGCAGAGATTGGCCGAGGTGCTCGGTTGACCGCGCTTAGGTAGGTTCGGCGCAGGCAAGCTGCGACCGAGGGGCGAGACCCTGGTGGGTAAGCTGCCCTGAGACAGACTCGGCAGTGAATATGGCCGAGTAGCTCGGCGCAGGCAGGCTGGCCGCGCAGGCGCTGCTCAGGCAGGCTGGCTGCTGCGCATGGGGCCGAGGGGCCGAGGCAGCGTGTAGCGCATTGGCCGAGGCAGCGTGTTTGGCTGCAGCGTGTTACTGCGCACGAGGCCGAGGGGCTGAGGCAGCAAGCTGCTTGCTGCGCATGGGGCCGAGGGGCTGAGGCAGCGTGTTGGCTGCGCATGTGGCCGAGTGGCTGAGGCAGCGTGCAGCGTGTTGGCTGCGCATGTGGCCGAGGCGGCGAGGCTGTGTGCTGGCTGCGCATGAGGCCGAGTGGCCGAGGCAGCGAGGCAGCGTGTTGGTTGCGCATGAGGCCGAGTGGCCGAGGCAGCGATGCTGCTTGCCGGTTGCGCATGAGGCCGAGTGGCCGAGGCAGCGAGGCAGCGTGTTGGCTGCGCATGTGGCCGAGTGGCCGAGGCAGCGAGGCAGCGTGTTGGCTGCGCATGTGGCCGAGTGGCCGAGGCAGCGTGCAGCGTGTTGGCTGCGCATGAGGCCGAGTGGCCGAGGCAGCGAGGCAGCGTGTTGGCTGCGCATGTGGCCGAGTGGCCGAGGCAGCGAGGCTGCGTGCTGGCTGCTCACGAGGCCGAGTGGCCGAGGCAGCGATGCTGCTTGCCGGCTGCGTATGAGGCCGAGTGGCCGAGGCAGCGAGGCAGCGTGTTGGCTGCGCATGTGGCCGAGGGAGAGGCCGATCGTGATGGAGCAGATGGCCATGAGCATGAGCGTCATGCCATACGCCTTCTTGCGGCCGAGCTTGTCGCCGAGCCACCCGAAGAAGAGCTGGCCAGAGAGGGCACCACAGAAGGCCACGCGGGTGATGGCAGCGGACACGTTGGGCGGGAGCGTCCCGGGCGATTTCGAGTTGGGGTCGAAGGAATAGATGCGGCCAAGGAGCTTCGTGACGAGGGAGATGCAGAAGAGATCGTAGGCGTTGGTGAAGAAGCCCATGCCAGCAATGACGGTGGCCGTGAAGTGATACCACCGCGTCTTGGCAAGGTCGAGTGCCCCGAGCACTTAGAGCTGACCTCCGGCCATCGTTGCAGCGTACTTTCCTCTACTTGTGCAACCGCTCTATAAGAAGAGGAGGAGAAGAGGAAGACCAGAGCTTGGTCGCAGGAAGGAGAAGCCGAGCAGGGAGGTCTAGAGGGGAAGGCGAGGTAGGCTCTGAGAACAGCGGGAGGGGCCGAGGCGCCGAGGCCGCGCAAAGATCTCGGCTGTAGCCGAGGAGCCGAGGAACTGAGGCACGCGGGTTGGCTGCGCGTGTGGGACCGAGGGGTCGAGGCGCTCGGCGCGGTCGGGCTGTCCGCGCGCGTGGGACGCGGGCGGGTTGGCCGCGCGCGTGGGACGCGGGCGGGCTGGCCGAGGAGCTTTGTTGCGGGGACCCCTTATGCGGGGATGCTCCCCCGGAGCCCCGATCGGGCTTGACCGTTCGACTGCTGGTGAGACGGAGTCGACCTGGCAATCCCTTGTCATTCGGGCCCTCCTTCTAGCGTCAATCTGTTACGGTAAGTAACTTTTTAAGTCATGGCCTCGGGGCCGTCGCGGCTCGGTTCGGGGGTCCGGATGTCGGGGATCTCGGGCGGCGTCCCTCGGGGTCTCCCGGCGGCCGTAGCATGGTGGTTCGGGTCGGGAGGTCGGTTCGGCAGGTCGGGTCGGCGGTTCGGGTCGGTGGTTCGGGTCGGCGGTTCGGGTCGGGAGGCAGCTCTGCCGCAGCTTCAGGAAGAGGCGACACCGTCTCGCACCTGCACACAGGTCGGGCCGGGAGCTCGGCCCGACCCCTCCGACGATCAAATTAGAGAAAGATGTGGAGGGGATTGTGGATAAGGCAGAAGAAGAGCCTCTGAGTGTTTTGTGTCTGAGTGAGTTCCTCTCCCCCCATTCTCTTTAGAGTTTGGGGGTATTTATAGATGAAGTTTGATGTTACCTGACGTGGTTGTCTGCGGGGTAGGACTGTACCTTTGGTGGCGTCTGACATTGCCACTGGGGCTGCGTGGGAGGCCGAGCTGCTGCAGGGTATGGCGAGCCTCGGGCAGTGTGTCGCTCAGGGGGATGCTGTCATGGTGTGTCACATCGCCATTTTTATCCCTATCACATGGTATGATGTAGCTTGATATGTTTTGAAATTATGATGATTTTAAATTATACATGCAATGATATTTTAACTCATGATTTGATATTATGATGCATATAATAATAGTATTTCGACTTGAATTCAAAGGTTATCACTCTTTTTGAATTCGAGTTTACTTTAAGTCAATATAACATATTGATAGGGAGAGTTTAGTGAAGCTCCATCATCAATTGGTTGTTACCATAAAAAAGGGGAAGATTATTAAATCTCAAATTTTGATGATGAAATCAATTGATGAAGTTATGATCTAATGTGTGTTTGAGTGACGTAGGACTATCCTCAATCAAAAAAAATAAATCGATTGAGATAGGAAGAATCAGACATTGGGCTAGAGTGAACATGTCAAAAAATTAGACATCGGGCTAGAGAATCGGTCGACGTGCCGACAGAAGGGCTTCATGCCATGAGTTCGGGCATTGAGCCGAATGATCGAACGTTGTGCCAAGGAGATCGGATGTTGCGGAAAGTCAACATACCGATTGGGTAATACCTCGAAGGAGAGGACGATACGCTAAAAGATCGGATGAAGCATCAGATAAACCAATGACATGCCGAACAACATATGATTTATGCTTATAATTATTTGTCTAGATTGGAGTAATTTAAGGGGCTAATTAAGTTAGTTTTGGTGTAATCATGCTAACTCAATTAGGGGCCAATTGGACCTAAATTGTGACTATTCTAGGTCAAGAGAAAGGCTCATTCAGTGATCGAAAAGTTGGGTCAAGCGGTGGTACAACTAGATTGGGCAGTAGTACCGCCTAGTGTTAGTGTGTTAGGTAGTGGTACCACCTAATTGGGCGATAGTACCACCCAATGTTGGACTGTCAGGCGATGGTATCATCAGACTAGGCGATGGTACCATTCAGTATCAATGTGTTAGGCGGTGTTACCGTAAGTACCTTAAAAACATAGGAATTTAAATTTTAGCTTCAATTTTTTTAAGTCATTTGTGGTCTATAAATACCCCACAAATTTTTACTTGGGCACAGTAAGAAAGTGGAATAAAAACTTTATGCTTCTAAGGTTGTAAACTCTTTTAAAGTATAGAGTCCTTCCTCTTAGAGCTTAGAGATAATTCTGAGGAGGGTGTATGAGGGAATACTTATAAAAAATAAGTGTAAAGGTTCTCTTCTGAGCCTGTGAAAATGAGAAAGAGTTATAAGAGTAATTGATCTTCATATGTTGGAAAGAAGATCGGTAGTGGAAGCTAGTGGTCTCGAGTGAAGAGAAATCGAGAGTGGACGTAAGTCACGACGATCGAATCACTAAAAATCTGGTGTGTCCTTTTCTCTTACTATCTACCTTCAATGCTTTCTTATTTAATTATCTACTACTTTTGTTTGTACTCTTATGAATATTTTCAAGTTAAACATTTTTTCGATATGAGTTTTATCGAGTGAGTTCTTGGAATCAACGAAAGTTTTCTAAAAACACTAATTCACCTTCTCTCTTAGTGTCGTTTACAGTGCTAACATGATGATGATTGATGCACAAGTGACTAGATTGATGTCTTCAAGACTAGCATGAGTTTTTGACATTTAAATATTTGCAACTTTAGTCAATTGTACTCTTAGTTATATATTGCACATGAACCATAAGTGAAGTTACTACTTCCTGAGTGACAACAAGTTGCATAATGCATAGATCATATTATTCAATGATGTTCACAAACTGACAATTTACAGTTTGCTTTACACCCTTGGCCAACTGAAGCACGAATGACACAAGTCTCGGCAAACATATCTGCATTGTTTCAGCCTGGGTGCAAACTTACCTGAATTTTAGCTGGTTTTTCATAGTTTTCAAGGTACTTCTATTACCCGTAATGTGCATCCGAAATCAACAAATCCAATCGCACGTCTTTCTCTAAAGATCCTTTGACTTTGTGTTATATTGCATGAGTTTGGTATTTGCTCTCATACAGTATATATACTATACGAGATGTTGAGTTCAGTGAAAATTGCTTTTACGAATCACGCACTTGGATCAAATTTGGTAGGTTTCCTCGGTTTTTTTGTCGCTGATGTTATGAAAGCACATCTGATCTTGGGCATATTAATATGATTAACTTAAAAATGCCATTTGAGATGGCCTGATCAAGCATGCAAATTAACACAAGTGATTTTGCTGGTTGATAACTGTTTTTCTTATTTTAATTTGTAAACTAATAATATGGATGTCTGACTGTCACGGACTTCGTTGGTTTTGCCTAAGTCGTATGGCACCCTTGTGTGTCCGTCCGCAAAGGTCAGTCTCCCCGAAGCCTCCCATGTCCCTTAGGACCCACAAAAGAGAGAACGGATTAAAGAAAACGTCTCATTCGGATCTACGAGCAAACATTTCCGAAAATACTTCATAGACAATGCAAAATACAAACAGACTTTACAAGCTCTGAACAATTGCACGACAAAGGGTTAAAATGGTCCATTACAGACCGAATCTCTCACACGTGTCCACATGACACAACCTTTATTTACAAGCCTAAAACAACCACCAACCTAACTAAAATGAGACTATTAAGTCTTCGACCGTCCCTCTACATGCTGTACAAAGCATGAACATACCAAAAGACACGGACATACATAATCATTACATCAAACATCCTGTTTAAAAGTTTGTCCATGACAAACCGTATCAACTATGCTAATAGTTGATATTCATGCTGCTTATGTTATGGCGAATTATATATAAAATGTTTCTTTCCACTGGACTACTTGATCCATGTAGAGGAGCAAAATCGTCACTGGCATTGCATCAGAATGCTACATGGTATACATATTTCATATTCTCTCTTCCTCAGTATTATAAACATATCAATAACCATATAAATGACACCCAAGGCAATTGAAAGAATTCGTCAGAGCCTCTTAACATTATTACGTCCAGCTTCTTGCCACATTCAGTAAAAAGTTTACTGTCTAATGAAGACTTGGGTGATCAATGTAAACCTTAGTGACAAATCACTGTGGATTTGATTTGATTTTTTTTAATTGCACATACTATTGTACTTGTGGGATTGTTGGAACACAATGTTGAAACTCATCTTTTGCTTCTTGTTGGAGAAAACATTTTTCTTGTTATATTTAAGGTTTGTGGCTCAAAAATCAGCCTGAGAATTGGCCGTCTTCTGCACTTAACAAAAGGTTAAGATGTCCCACTGCTTCTACTTCTTTTGCTAGATTAGTTAAGTCATCAATCAATCACTATGTTTCATTTTAGTCATATATGTGGCGAAACAGCATCACTAGCATGCCTGATGGCAATATGTCAGAGTTGCAAACAGGATTTTAACTAATCCTTCCCTGAATATTTTGCTCGAGTGGATTGCATTTTTGTGTCTTGAAATCCTTAGCAGAGGAGGCACATATAGTTCATTTAGTCCAATTAGATTGATGCTTCATCTGATTTATTTGAATTGGGTTTGGGTATCTTTCAATAGGATTTAAAATGAATTCGGATAATGAAATAGGTACCTGAATCAAGTTGTTGATGTGTTCTGCACCTAACCTTACGCTAGCTTCGACAAATCCAAAGGCTGATGGAGTGAGGTCGACGGTATACGACGGTACCTACGAGCGAGTAAAAGGCAAAGGAACAAACACCATGAGCGCACCGAGGACGAGCGTCATCGTCGTTTTCGCCTCAACCCGTGCTGGCTCTGGCGTCGAGTGGGTGCGATTACTGCACGCCCAGCGCGTCTCGCTTCACGGGACACGCAACCACATCACGTCGCGACGAGCCAAGGAAACAGCTCCTGTGGAGTCCCACGACAGAATCGACATCTCGGGCCCCTCCGCTCTGCTCCATTCGTCAGGCAGGTACGCGACGAGATGTCCACCACGTACGAGACAAGTGTCTTCTTCCCTTGCGATAGCCGTTCCATTTTTTGAATTATCGTGTTGCCAATTTGAACACTGCAGCGAAAAGTGTTCAAAATTCAAAGCCGGAACCTAATTCTACTTCCGGACAGAGGAGAACGAAGACGAGCTGCTTTAGATTGTGGGATCCACTGGATTTTCCTGAATAACGTCTGGGCTCAGGCAGCTCATCCGTAGAGCCCAATAATGGCCATGTGTCGTAGAAACCGCACACACGTCCACGTCCTGTCACCCGCACACACCACGCTAATAGCAGTGCATTTTTTTCACGCCATGTCACGTCCTATAATATCGAAGCACGGCCGTCTGACGTCCCACAGACGGTTACGGGTGGCTCTCTAGCGTGGCTATGTTGCCGGATAAGCTCGGGCTCGACCTTTGATGTGCCAGCCCACACAGTTCACCTGTTTTCTTACACGTGGGCCTACCAGATACTTCGTTGGGCCCCTCAGCAGCAGCACCAGTCGAAGAGAGACGGTTGATGCCCGCGGGTCTGTGATTTCTTTTCTGGCAGCGGGTACGTGGGAGAATATAATTGACGGTACGACAGCTGTTCCACGACGTCAGCGCAAAGCGACGCCCGTTGACGAAAGCTACTACACAGATCCGACCCGAAACTCGCCGACGCTGGGCCGACGTTTATGGCGGGACCCAGCGGCGGACAAAATATCTTCTCATTGATGGGTATCCTTTCGGGTGGTCCCAGGACGTTCGAATTTAAAAGCAATGGGCAGTAAAACCGGTCACGCTTTTTCTTTTGGAAGGGGGATTGACAGCTCGCAGGCGTCAGAGTAACAGCTGGACTCGAAACGCGTCGTCGGTTCATTGGCTGATTGGTCGTCTTCATCCTGACTCGTACGGCCCGGTCCGGGAAAACGGCTATTTCTTCCGACGTGGCTTCCCGTGATCGGGTCCCATAATTATCTCTAATCCTCCGTGGCCGTCGCGGCTTCCCCGTCAAGCTAACGGGAGCGGTCTATAAAGGAGGGGTTCCACGCCGAGGAGCTGAGCGCAGCAAGTTCCCGCTCTGCTTCGTTTTCTTCTCTGCTTCCCCGATCTCCAATGGAGTCGAGTAATGGAGGTGGATGGCGAATGGTAATGGTGCTATATGTCGCGGTCTCGATGGTGGGATCAGGGTGGTGTTCGAAGTTCGACGAGCTCGTGCAGCCGAGCTGGGCGACGGACCACGTCATTTACGAAGGGGAGCTTCTCAAGCTCAAGCTCGACAACTCCTCCGGTGCGTTTCCAACCCATATACACCTGCGAGCTCCTTTTCCGGGTTACCTTGTCGTTTGCAGTTTCATGGAACAACGTGTTATTTGTTTTGTTTTCGTTGTTTCAGGCGCCGGATTCGTCTCGAAGAGCAAGTATCTCTACGGCAAGGTCACTGCAGAGCTCAAGCTGGTGGAAGGCGACTCCGCGGGCACCGACACTGCATTCTACGTATGATTTCCTTCCTCTCCTCGCCACCTTGTTCTACCTCCTTGTGCTTGCATTGTCAATCGAGCTGGTTGTGTGTGTATATGTGGGAGCAGATGTCATCGGACTGGGTGAATCACAACGAGTTCGACTTCGAGTTCCTGGGGAACAGGACGGGGGAGCCGTACCTGGTGCAGACCAACCTGTACATCAACGGGGTGGGCGACCGGGAGCAGCGCATGGACCTGTGGTTTGACCCCACCGCCGACTTCCACGCCTACTCCATCCTGTGGAACCCGCGGCAGGTGGTGTTCCTCGTGGACGACACCCCCATCCGGGTGTTCTCCAACCATGAGAACCGCGGCGTCGCCTTCCCCCGCGACCAGCCCATGGGGGTCTATAGCTCCATCTGGAACGCCGACGACTGGGCCACCGAGGGCGGGCGGGTCAAGACCGACTGGTCCCACGCTCCCTTCGTCGCCACCTTCCGCGGCCTCCGCATCGACGGCTGCGAGTGGGCTCCCGAAGCCGGGGCCCCGGCGGAGTTGCGGCGGTGCGGCGGGAGCGGGTGGGGGAAGGAGGGCCGCTACTGGTGGAAGGAGAAGGCGATGGAGGCGCTGAGCGTGCACCAGAGCCACCAGCTCATCTGGGCCCGGGCCAACCATCTGGTCTACGACTACTGCAACGACCCTGCCCGGTTCGCGACTCACCCTCCCGAGTGCGGGAAATAAACGCGGTCCTGCTCGCACTTCCACTGCTTGTACAAAAGAACCCCCTTTCGTTCACCGTTTAGCTTGTAAGTATCATGTCTCGTGTGCTTCTCGTTATCAGTGACTTGGTCGTTGGATGTATCAAAGTTTAGGGAGTAGAGAAAGGTGCTTTCGTCTTGTTTATTGGTGATGTTGGATCGCAGTGCATTGATTGACGTGCAATTTGGTTACATCACAGTTCACAGTTCACAGTTCACAGTTCACAGTTCAATCCAATTCGATAATTCCGACGGTTGCAGTGAAGATAAGGCTGTTCATGCAACGTCTGCTGGCTTTTTTGTCTAGTAGTATGTGTGCGTGTATGTCCATGAATGTATACATGTCCATGTAGGTATAAGCCCGAACGAACAAAGCCCAGGAACACTCTGGCCCGTTCCCGTTTCCACGCCATTGGAAAACGCTGTCCGATCTGTTGGGCGAACAAGAAGCCCTAGTCGACGAGTCCGTCTCTTTCTCGTGCATCGATCCGATTCAAGCTCCCCAAGTGCGAATCATGGATTTGGAGCGCTCGGTAATGGCTCACGGCAAGGCGGCACCTGCCGTCCAGGCTTCCTTCCTCGCCGGTAGTGCGTGTTTCTTCATCGTTTCCCATTTCATTCGCTCCTTGAATTCACGATCGTGTCGCCGATTCGTTTGCAATCGATGACATCTTTTAGAACATTTCTTCTTTATGTCTTGCTTTTGATCTTGATGTTGAATGAGTGGATTCGTTCAGTAAAGAGTAGTTTCTGGTTCCAAGTGGATTATCCCCATTTGCTGTTTATTATTGCTCTTCTTGCAGTCTCCTTAACCCTTCTATTCCCTCTACTGGACTTCTACGACTTTTTGCATGGATCGTTCACTGAATTGTTTTCTGTTTCTCTTGAGGAGGAATCTGGCGTAGGAGGTGGATTGCTTGTGGGTATGTTGGCTAGCTTCCTGAGAAAATGTTGCTAATTGAGCTTCATTGTTCTTGGTTAGTACTCTTGATAGCATGACGCAACCAATTTATCCATGCTTCTTTGGTTCCAATGAATAGGCTGGATCTGCTCATGACCTTCTGCAAGCCCAACTAGTGTTGTATTATTGATGCATTTATCTTGAAAAAGGGGTGTAGCAGCAGGTGCTCGATCGACCATTATGATCCTGGTTGATCTTGCATGACCTTCATATGTCTGAACCACTAAGAATTTATTGCTGCTGTTGTGTAATTCAGGAGATATCTTTATGGAAGTCCACTAAATGGGGAAATACTGTAAAGAAGAAAGACAGGAATATCTAATGCAGAAGAACAGACAATTCATGGACCGATGGTGTCTTAGTACTAAAAGTTAAGCATCTGGGAGATATTGTTCTTTGAACAATATATGAGTTCTTACTATGAATTACACAATATAAGATAACCCCTATAAATACAAGATTTACTCAATTTGGGAAAATTGATCTACACTTTTTCTTATTTGCTGAAATTTTTTTTGGTAAGACGTACAATCAAGTAGTAATTTGTTTATATGTTTAGTTGAGCAACCAAATCCTCAAATAATGGGTCTACCTATGATGAAATTGTGGATTGTCCAATGGCTTGCGGCACCCTTGCCCACATGGTTGGATGGGCTTTTGAGGCATTGTTTAGAGTTGGTTCATTGCATTGTTCCACAGCAGTATCATGTGGATACTTGTGGGGGTTTTTGATTGCGTTAAACCGTCTTGGATCCTTTGTTGCATGATCGTTTAGAGCTTGCGAAGTCTATGTCTGTAGTTTGTGTCGCTTATCAAGTATTTGCTGAAATATTTAGTTGTGGGATCTCGAGTAAAACGTTTCTTCTAATTCATCTTCTATTTTGTAGGTCCTTAAAAGACCTTAAAAGGTTATGAGGAGGCGCTGACCCTTTGTGGACGGATGCGCAAGAGTGCCGTACGACTTAGGCAAATCCAGCTAAATCTATGACAAATTTCATGAAAGACATTCCTTACTGTTTTGCTATTGATTAAAGATTGTTATACCAACAATGGGTTTTCCTTGATGCAAGCAATCTCATCAGCCTGGAGGTGGCACTCATCCAGATCTTAAGCACTTCCAGGGACCTGAATACATATAGATGACTAATGGAAAACTTTGAAGGTTTCACAAGAATTTATCTTGTTTGTTCTTCACACTAGAATCACATACATAGTTAGAAGAAATATGTAAATTCTCTTTTTGATTTTGTCAATGTTTCTAAGTCATTTTCAGTCAGTCATAAAGAAGTGTAACTAGCTCAACATCCAGTAGCTTACCATGTGCTTCTTACTTTGATGCTCCAATGGTTGCCGAGACCCAAGTTTTGCTATGCTTTGACTACAGGTTCAGGACATCAACTAGGGGAGAGGCTCTGGTGCATGCTTCTGTTGAGAGATGCAGTTTCTTTTCAGTGATGCTGCAGCCTGTTTTGTAGATCAGAATACCTTCGTTTGTGTCACTGAGAAGATCAAGCTGAGCTTGAACCTAAGCTTCCACAATGGCACAGGAGAAAAAAGTTAATTACTACTCTCTCATTTTGTCACCTCAAATAATCCTGGAAGTCAGTTGGGTAAGCACTCTAACAAGAAACACTGAGTTGATTGAGTTAGTCTATTTTATGGGCAGTTTAATGTAAGTTTATCTTTCATGTTTTTACAACTTGACTACAACACTTACATCTCTGTTTATAATATGCAGTTGGCAGACATCAACAGCAGCACACAATATGGTGACTAATAACGCCCATCAAATCTGTATTTGCCAAGCTAATGGGAGAGGTAACAACTCCATTCATAAGACACCGAGTTATCATCAATTACTGTCTTGGTATATATCTTGTGGAGAGTATATAAATATGTGTGTTGAAGTATGTAATCTGCTACTTTTCGTGAGGTATCGTGGAAGCCGTGTTGACCCGGGGTTCCAAGAAATGGCAAGCGCTCGCATCTTATCTACACGTGGCGGCAGTGCACGGTGCCTTGGGTCAACTCCTCCACCTTTGCAGCACTCACCAACATTACAGAGCTGTTGTCGCCACCATATATGCCCTGCACTGTGCCCGCGTCTCCTCCTCTTTCTTCCTCAGCCTTCTCTTCTGATGCCCGTCGTTCCAAGATTCACTTAAAACCTTGTCATCGTTATTACATGCATGCATGTAACTTTTCTTTACTTTTTATCCTCGGTTAGCGGTAGAAAAGAAAAGACTCGATTGGCATGTAGATTGAAGTCAGTGGTGACGATTAAGACGTCCAATATCGTACATTAGGTATGGACGAAACGGAGGATGATACGGCGTGTTTAGTAAATGATTTTGACATTTCCGTGGCCGTTCTGCCCATTGTTAAGAGGTCAACTGTTTTCAACACCAAATCCTTCATCAAATCACACCATAAAGCCGTGCCAGTGCCGTATCCAAATCTAATCTTCCATCTACGGAAGAAAGATACATCCAATCCTAACCAGGAATATGTATTTTATGTCGGTCAAACCATGCGACCCCTTAGTAGCCACGATTTTTGTCATTTCCCAGGGCGTTGACTCGCCGCGCTACGGTGCGGTGGAGGGAAGGAACGTGGTCAAAGCTTTTGTCGGTACATTGTACCGTTGGCGACACGGGATTTGGATTTGGATTCTGGGGCGCGTCGCTTTCGTCGCTTTTGACCCGTAGGCACGCGTGCGCTCGAGCGGGTCCCGCGTCGGTCGCCGCCTCGCGACGTGATAGGCCGAGAGGGGCCTCGTTATCCTCACGCCAGGTTTGTCCTTCACCACCACTCGGTGCTCACTCTCTCGTCGCCATGCCTGTGAGAGAAGAGAAGCAAAAAGGAACGTCTATTTATCGGACGGTGAGGTCACGTTTTAGCGTGGAATTGGGTCATGATGTTTGTGCGATTGAGAAGAATTAATCCTTGGTTTGAATACTATGAGTTGGTGTTGCACTGACTGAATGAAGTGGAAAAGTTAGGTGGGAAGCTCTCTCTTTTCGAAAACTGCTATTATTCTGCATCTCAATGGATTTGACATGGTAAACAACAACATATCAGTAATCCCAGATGGTTTAGAGTTGGAGAGACTGAGAAGCAGAATGGCAAAACAGCAAGAAGTTAACAAGCAAATGGTCAATGTCCTCCTGTAGCTCTCTGGTGTTAATCTTTATAAGCTGGACCGGCCCATGCAAGTCAAAGTATTTATTAGTTAATATCGATGTAATTAATCTAAAGCTTCTTAAGTATTTGGTTGACAGATGTTGCAACGTAGTAGAAAGCATTGCACTCATCCGAACTTGCACCAGCTCATTCGACCGGCTCCACACACCACCACAAAAAGCTTTATATAATGGCAGGCCAACACACCAAACCTCGGAAGACTTGTCAGTGCGAAGCGGCAGAGGAGAATAGTTCCATGGCGGATCAGTTCCAAGCAGGCAGCTGCAGCGACGGGAGCTGGTGGAACACGGCCAGGACCGGCGGCCCGATGATCCCTGCGTCGGTCTCGTGCTCGACGGAGATCACAAGCAGCGGGGGGAGCTTCCACTGGCCGGCCGTCGGCGACGTCTTCGAGGCCAAGTCGAGATCCCGCGATGAGTCGCCGGTGTCGATCTCGAATAGCTCCATCACCTTCCAAGACCTCCAAAACTCCCACGGTTCGGCTCCGGTGATCACCACTCCACCGGCCATGGATTTTGGCCTCTCGTCCCCTACCGCCGACTGGAGTCAGCCTTTCTTGTGAGCAGTAGATCCACAGTCAACGGTATTGTACCTTAGTTTGAGGTGTTGAATCATACGAATCAAATGCTTTTGCAGTTGCAGTAGCATGAACGGATCAAGTTTCCTACACGACCACCATGTCTTGAGCTCCAAGATCAATAGCATGCCGCTCCTTTCGGCATCCGGTGGATTGCCTTCTGCACTGCTACAAGACCTTCTCGAGCCAGACAGCAGACTGGAAAGATCACTTCACGACGCACAGGTGATGAAGAACAAGTCCTCCATCGACTACCACGAGCAGCTTTTACCTCCGAAGCAGCAAACGCACTTCTCCGACAAGACACCCTTCTGGGATCCATCAGAGAGCAGCGTGACAGAAGCCCACTCAAGTTTCTGCAACAATCCTTTCGCCAAGGTCACTGGCTTTTCTCTATCGACCTTCGCATGTCTTCTTCTCCGACGATGTCGCTAACTTGGCTTGCGTGTAGGCGAACTCAGGAGTTGGTGTCTCTTTCCCCACCTTGGAGAAGAAAGGTGGAAGTGAACCAGCAGGCAAGAAGCCCAGGATCGAGAAACAATCGCCATTGCCGACGTTCAAGGTATCATCGAGCACTTCTTATGAGCTTCCTGAATCCTTGGTGAGAGATCCAACTATTGATGCAGGTGAGGAAGGAGAAGCTAGGAGACAGAGTGACCGCACTGCAGCAGCTGGTTTCACCTTTCGGAAAGGTAAAGCGGTCATCGGTCTCGGAGTCTTCCTTCCCTTTCGGTGATCTCTCCTTATGTAACATAGCCGCAATCCTTTGTTACAGACCGACACTGCATCGGTACTCCACGAGGCGATCGAATACATCAAGTTCCTTCACGATCAAGTCCGTGTAAGTCTCTCGCCACCATCGTCGATCGTGCTCCTCTTAAGGAAGCAAGAAGGCAGGCTTTCCTCACGTCCAACCTCTCACGCATGATATGTATGTATTCGATGCAGGTCTCAAGCGCTCCGTATCTGACCAACAGCCAGCAGATGCAGCAAGTAAATGCAACCAAGGTTTATCTTCGAAGTGATCTGCCGTTCTTCCGATTGCTTCCTTTGCTATGCTGCAAAAGCTGATGAGTTGTTTGGCTGTTCATGAAACATGCAGAGCCTGGACAAGACGAAGGATTGCGAAGGACAACATCAAGACCTCAGGAGCCGAGGGCTGTGTCTGGTTCCAATCTCAAGCACATTTGCGGTTGCTAATGAGATCCCTACCGATCTCTGGAGCACTACGTTTATAGGAACGTTTAGGTAAGCAGAAGATAGTCCTCTTGAGGAGGAGGCAGATCAAGCACTCCTCCACAGGCAGTCTGCTGCCAAGCAAAGAAGAGATAGGATGGTGCGGAGAGAGAGAGAGAGAGAGAGAAGGGGAAGGAAAGAAGTGAGAGGTGGATGAGGGAAGTGGAGGAGGTGTTGGAATGTGGAAAGCTGACACCACTTATTTCTTTCTTTTCCTTCTCTATTGTCAAACCAAATAATATTATTGTAAGAAGGATTCGAGCTGTTCTGCTTATTCGTTGGGCTTTGGATGTGATAGTGGAAGTCAGACGGTGGTTCATTTGGCCACTCGTCTTCTCTCTTTTCCTGTGAAGAGTCCGTCCTGTGTACTTGTCAATGCTCAGGTGATGCCCACACTGTGATCACGCTCTCCGTAAAGAGTAAGCGTCACTCGAAACATCAAACACGCATCATTACTCTGCCAGCCCTGAAATCATGAGTTGCAAGATGCCATGTCACAACAATTTCTATCACAGATCCATAGTCAACAAATGAAGATTAAATATCCCAATATTCCGAAACTGTGAGGACAAATATTTTGCATTAGAATATGTGAGTCCATATGAATAGTTCATCTGTCAACCAAAACGGTGATATTAAGACTATCGAAGTTATCACATATCTTTGATCGATCATGATGATTCCTCCTATCGGGATTTTAGAATTGTGACGTGCGTTTCTTCTTAGTCTTCTCGCAATCTCCTTTTTAATCTTCTCCGAGTGCTCTTTCAAAGACTATAAAAGCAAAAGGCCTTTAGTTTCTATTAGAATAATGTTGAAAGTCAAACTATTTCATCATAATATCAAACTCATGCATCAAAAGTCTCCTTTATCAAAGAGTAAGACCAAAAAAATACATTTGAAATGAAATGGAAGCAAATGGTGCTTCTCATTAACGGCATCAGACAGCTAAATACAAGGAACAGTGCTGCTTCTCAAAGTAGGCCATCCATGAAAAAGAGATCAACAGCAACATGAAACCCAAATTGTGAACGATCACATGATATTGATGGAAGAGTTTGCACTATGATGAAAATAATAGAAGATAAGAATAATTATTGAAGAAGATTTATTATACAAGTGAAAAAGCTTAAATACATTAAGTTGTCCCTCTCCTATTTATACAGATTAGGAGGAAAAATTTTCCTCAACAGAACGAAGGATTTTCCTCAACAGAATATAGAGATTTCCTGTCAAGGATACCAATCTTGGATCGATGAAAAGAATGGCTTACGAGCGAGAGTCGTGAGTAGAGCAAAAGCATATCGTTGCTACTACTGCGATTGCTGTTGTTGTGAGGACATAGGCGTTCCTTCCGTTCCCCTTAAGTCCGTCCTTCGTTCTCTAAGTCCGCTGACTGTTGGCAGATCAACGAAGACTATCACGGTGAGGAAGATGAGGATTGGCCGTGGAACCTCTTAGGAATTTGGTTGTAACGGTGTTGGTCGCTGGTCAAAGGCAAGAGTGAAGCTTTGCTTTTCTCAATGGCGTTGGTCGCTGACCGAAGGCAAGAGCGAAGCTTCGCTTTTCTCACTGATACCATGATGAAAATAATAGAAAGATTGTTGCTGCTACTGCGATTACTGTTGTTGTGAGGGCATAGGCGTTCCTTTCGTTCCCCTTAAGTCCGCCCTTCGTTCTCCTTAAGTCCGCCGACTGTTGGCAGATCAACGAAGACTATCACAGTGAGGAAGATGAGGATTGGCCATGGAACCTCTTAGGAATTTGGCTGCAGCGACGTTGGTCGTTGGCCGAAGGCAAGGGCAAAGCTTTGCTTTTCTCAGCGGCGTTGGTCGCTGGCAATAGGCAAGAGCGAAGCTTCGATTTTCTCACTGCTCTGATACCATGATGAAAATAATAGAAGATAAGAATAATTATTGAAGAAGCTTTATTGAAAAAACTTTATTAAAAAAGTGAAAAAGCTTAAATAGTGTCCCTCTCCTATCCTATTTATACAGGGATCCCTCAACAAAATTGAGATTTTCCTCAACAAAACAGAGAAATTTCTTCGTATAGTTGAAAAAATCTTATCTTCTAAACTTACATGAAAGCTAAAAAAACTCACTGACTTCAAACATAAACAAAGAGTTATGTTTATCCAGCAATCCAATGATAATTCTATCTGGGCTTATATCAGGAGGAGGATCCCTTTAGCTTCCTTGCAATGCCAGCAAAGTATTTTCCTGGTGAAAAGCCTGCTCCAGCTCAACCTCCGATGGGTATCGGGATCCATCCCCAGCAAATGTGCCTGCACCATAAGGGCTGCCACCCTTTATTTTCCCCATATCAAACATTTTGGCACCAAAGGTGTAGCCAATCGGCACAAAGATCATCCCATGGTGGACCAACTGAGTTATCGCTGTTAAACTGCAGCACAGGCAAAGAGAGTAACTAAATGTTCGGTTGTCCAGTCGCAGAAATACAAAGAAATGGTAACAAAACATCATCCATTTTCAAGTGATAGATCATAGATCATGTTTCAGAATTGAAGTGCTAGGACAGCAGATGTAGGGATGAAGGGAAGTCCACTGTTTAGCTTCAGGTTCCTGTTGCAGTTGCACAACGGATACGTATTAGAGCTGGTATATTAGATTAAACCAAGCATGCTAAGCATACAGAAGAGCCATTTTTTTTGTGAAAAAGAGACCACAAAGAGGATCAAACAAAATCTTAAGTCTCAGCATTTTGGGAGGAAGTAACAAGATATAGTGATGTGGGACGAATCAATCAAAGAATTTAGTAAACATGGAAGATCAAGATGGGATTAAAAAAATTGGCTCTGTATCTGAAAAGGCAAGTTGATAAACTGCTAAGTAATTTTCCTTAGTGTTGTTTTCATATTCAGAAACTCTTTATCATGGTAGTGATGATAGTTATCCGAGCTATTTAAAAATGAATCAAGTTTATGTTAAATTATACTGAAGATTTTTTTTTTTTGTGAGAATTATGCAGTAATTAAAACTTACGGAGTAGTCTCCTGACCACCGCCTTGTGTTCCAGTGCTGTAAAATATTCCTGCTGGCTTGCTTGCTAGCTGCTGTGCTCTCCATAGTCCTCCGGTTGCATCAAGAAATGCTTTGAACTGTGCTGCCATCATGCCAAATCTAGTTGGGAACCCAAATAAAAGTCCATCTGCCTCAGCAAGTTCCTTTGGTGTAATGATGGGTGCATTGCCCTTAGGAGGTGCACCCATCTTCGCAAGTACCTCCTCCGGCAAAGTCTCGGGTACCTTTTCAGACATTCTTAACCACAGTTAAAATGCTATACCATAAGATGTCATTCCTAAGCATATTTGGATGGAAAAGCAATTGTTTTCTATTTATAAGGACTTCAAATTCTAATGTACATTATGTCAAAGACAAAAATGCATTTTGATGCACACTGAGATTATCTCAGATCTGTATTACAGTCCACGAATCTCACTAGGATTCACAGAAAAGAAATTTAATTCAACAGCTTAATTGGGGTTACACTATCTAAATAAATGACAATTCACCTGCCAAAGTTTAGCTTCCACTCCTTCAACAGATGAGGCGCCCTTTTGGATCTCCTCTGCTAGCTTTTCGACATGTCCATACATGGAGTAGTACCTTCACAAACATCACAAAAGTAGTTCCAGTGGCTATGCTTAAGTATTCAGAAATCAACAGAATAGGTAACTGAAGCATATATGGTTCATCAATTGTTTTTGCTGAACATTTATGCTTCCGGTAGCATAAGAAATGTGATCAGTAACAACATAACTGAAGTTTCTGATTGGTCAGTGTCAAGTGCAAAATCTAAAGTACAGATGGTCAATTTTTTGTCTTCCAAAGGGAAACTTTCCATGTGTTATGCTATTACTTACTTTGATGGTCAAATTTCCTCAAGTTTGGTAAGGTCTTCATCGAGAGGAAGGGCAGCATGCATGAAACAGAGAATTGAGCAACTTATATCAGGGCAAAGTTCCATGAGCTGCTCATGAAATTGTGAAAGATAATTTACTAAAAGACACATTAAAGCCCAAGTCTACCTGACATATAGCTCTCTACAAACCAATAGAGGAAACACTAGTTTAGCTGTCCAAGGATCAAACTCTACAGAAAAAAAATCAGTTATATAACATATAGCAGCTATACGGGTACTTTTGTGACGGACACGAAGGCAAATGGCAATTAGTGCATATAAGCACAGCGGTTTTGAGGTCAGAACCATAACTAAGTTCAATAATCCACAAAATTATCGAAATAATTCAGCTATAAAGAACGGTTCTTTACTTCGCTTCGTCAGACATCAATGATAGTCATCGTTTTGGCAGTTTCTTCCATCGGTAAGTACTAAAAATTTGATCTTTATTACTCAAAAAGCAACCTTCTTTTAAGAATCCACAGGAAGACACAAAAGTAGCATCAGAGAGCTAGCAGTTCAATGTCAAAGATTGCACATCGTTCCGTATAGATGGCCCCATCGAGAAGCTAAATCAGGAAGCATCCGATGAACAGGACGATAAGATCAAAAGGAAAGCCAATCGATCTCCAGAATCCAAATACCAGGCAACAACAAACCCCAATCGAGTCCCCCAAATTCGCCCCATCCTACCAAAACGATAAGAGTGACTACCCCTGTGGATTATTAGATCCAAAGGCACGTCAATCGGCAAACCGGCAGAGCGAGTGGTGCTTACACTATATAAATCTCGGTCACCATTGCGGCAGGGCTCGCAGCTCTGCGCCTCTGATCACGGAGGAAGTAAAAGAGCGACCTTTGTTTCGCTTGAAGCGAGGGAAGAGGAGTGGAGGTCGGCTATTTATAGTTGCGGTGGGAGAGGTAGCTCCCACGGAGTCGGGGAAGGGGAATGATGCTAAGTCTTAATTAAACCTGTCATTAGCGCTTCCATCATGACCTTACCTTACTTAATGCCGCAATTATGGAATGCGATGTCCATCAGTACCGACCAGCCACCACTGTTCTGCTTTAAGATTTGCGAAATTTCTGATGTCACTTTTTGATATCTGTGAAATCAAAAGCTCCTTAATATATATATATATATATATATATATATATATATATATATATATATATATATGTAGTAATAATGAAGATTCCGATAAATGCGAAAGATACCAATTAGTTTTGTTGACAAAAACCTCAGTTGCTAATGTTCTGGATATCTATATATCATATTTATATATAGATGATATGATATTTTGCCCACGACACCCTTTACATATCATATTTCCTTGCTATTAGACAATTGCAAAGCTGGGAAAAATCATATTTACAATTATTAAGAACCTCATAAATGTCACTTCCATTAGCATTGATTCCAGAAAACTCAGGTTAATCACTTCTAACTTCTAATCATGATTTAAGATTCCCCTAATAGTTTTGCTGAGTACCTCTCTATACTAGAGGATATCAATATGAGGTAGAGTTTCAACTAACAATTAACTTATAATAACGGCTAAAATTTAACTCTAATGACATACACAAGTTTCTTAGTTTTTGAGAAACATATATTTGCTATGCTTAATTTTAGAGGGACAAATAATATAAAGAGACATGAACATTTGAGAATTTGATTTTGGTGTAGCAACTGAATGATTCAATCTTTTTGTGTTTGTGATGGTTGGAGCGGTAGGTGCATTTGGCACACAAAGCAAGCATTCAAACCTTGGAGAGGAACAATTCCCACTTTGGGTTGTGGAAGAGGCAGAGAGCACTAGTTGAGATGGCCTCCTCTCGCTGTGCAACGATGCCTTAGTGGGGGTATATCATCATGACGACTCCTCACCTCACCATGCTTATCCCCTCCTCCATCACGACTTCCTTCCAGGCGTGCAGCTCTCAGTTGTGCTCCCCATCAGAAGCTACTATTTCACCCAATTCATGCGCCATTGATGCTGCTGTGAGGGCATGATGGTTTCCAACTCTTCACATGATTGACTCGGGTCATTATTGCTGTCACTTTGTGTTGCTTAAGCAAATACCTTTTGAAAACATTCCACATGTTGCAACAATAGAGATCTGCAACCCATAGGCTTTGACTCCATTCCACATGTTGCAACGATAGAGATCTGCAACCCATAGAGGCTTTGAATCCATTCCACATGTTGCAACAATAGAGATCTGCAACAGTTCTGGTGATTCATATAAGAAACATACACAGGCTGAGTCCATTCCACATGTTGCAACAATAGATATCTGCAACAGTACTGGTGATCATGTAACCCACAGAGGCTGCATACAGTGAACAAGACTTGATATAGGAGGAGGAAGAGGGGCTGACTTCACCTTTAAGGATGTCCCTTCTTTGTTAACAATCATGGCTTCTCTTTCTCTTGATTGTGTTTTGGAAGCAGCAATGATGGTCTGGTCTCCGCTCTAAACGTATCATCCCAAAGTCAACATCTCCAAGGTTAGATGGAGGAGAAATGTGTGACACAGCTTCTCAATTCACTGTAAAAGATATAGAGGAGGCAGTACCAGAAGCCAGCAAGCTGATCCCACTCTCCCAACACAAGGAACAGCAGAAGAGATCAACATAATTGGTCATATGCCCAGCATTATTCTTAGGCTGAACATAATCCTCATCCCTGGTAACATTATACACCACAGATTCCATTTATTTATCACTCTAAGCTAATGCTTAATAAATTTGTTATTACATGTAGGTTGAGGACCATGCTTAATCAAGGATAAATCTTGTGGACGGTCTATCCTCTTGAGCAAAAAGTTTCAACATTGCAGCCATGTTTGATATTGTCTTCTTTTGTCTTCAATTACTCCCTCTCAGATTCAGCTCTTCTGAAAGAAGTTCCATGGAGATTCAACAAACAGCGAGGGTTTTTGTTTGAACATTAGCACCTGTTACTTGCTTTCCCATGCCTTCTGAAACTCTATTTGCTTCCGCTTGATGATGCAAACACTTGTAACGAACACAATTTCTGGGTGCCATATTTTATCAAGATCCTCTTTCTGATCTAGTGGAGGCATTCGAAGCTCATTTAGTAAATCTGGGCATTCCTCTTCTCAGCTTGGTTTTGGGTGTTTCCTTCTGCTCAGAGTAGGACAGCATATTACCAGCTTCCCTTGATGCAAACTTGCATAAGATTTAATGTTGAAGACTAACCAGCAGCAGCAGCAGCTGTGAACCACTAAATATGCACAGCTTCTGCAGATCCTCTTTAAGTAAAAGGGACATCTCCATTGATGCCTGGCTGGACTGGAGCTATCGAAATTTTGCAAAGATGTGGAATTCCTCCATGAAATAATCAACAGAGCTTTAGATCTAATTTAGTTCAAGACAAGTGTTGACATGTTTGAAACGGACAGGAAACTTAGGGTGACCGGGTGACCATTTCTTCTATTTGGCATGTGGCATTATCTTCTTACACATCAATGGTATTATTATGGGAAAAACCCAAGAGCCAGGTGAGCATCAGCCACAGGGTTGGCTACCAAGTCTTTCCTCACAGGCAGTGGAGGGGCTGCTTCACTGCAAATTGCATCAGATGATCGATCTGCAACTTCAAGTGATGGTTTTGGAGGTAATTATCTCGATTACGCTGGTAAATGGAATCAAACTAGATTTTCATTGCAATACTCCAGAGGAAGAAATTGGCTTTATTCAGTAATAAAGAGTGAGTCTGGAGTTTGAGAAAAGAAGAAAACCTGTTAGTTTGTACATGGACTGAATAAATTTGCAGGATGCAGGAAACAAGGAAGGAAGCTCGACGGAAGGTGCAATTACTTACAAAACCTAATGACAAAGTCCAGTCAGGCACAGAAACAATAAATCTCTGGTACACCAGACTCCAAAACTCAGCAAGCAGCCATTTAATTCTTTCCATGCACAGTAGCAAGCCTTATTTTAGGGGACCACCTGATAACTTTTTGGCTGGACACCAATTCAGGACTCATGTCAGTTTACTGAGCTCCTGATGGAAACAAAAGGCCCCATCTAAATGAGGCATCCTTGGATGTGGTAGGTTGTAATATGAATTATGCTGAATCCCTTCCCACTTATATCAGTATACTCCCAGAAATCTGAGACTGCCTCAGTTCTTATTCAAATGAAGCCTCCTTGCGAGCTGACCCAAAGACGATCTTAATTCATACAACATTCAAGAATATACCGAACCTTACTTGGCAGTAGGTTAAGCAAAAGTTTTGTTTGCCAAACAATTGGCAAGTGTAAATATTAACACCTTGTAGTACATTCATATTGGATATGCTTTCCCAAATACTGAATAATTTGTGTTTCTTGCATTTCAGTGTCATTAATAGAGCTACATGATGGGCGGAAAACTTTCACAAGTGAGGGTGTTTTGAACGACCATAATTCCACAAGGTCTATATCTAAGATTAATAAAGTCGTAAGTGGAAAGTATTACCAAATCATCATCAAAAGGGAATCCCATCCACCAATTTATATTTGTAATTCAGGTGAAAGCAAAACCACTCATCCATAATTTCCACCTGCATGCTTCTTATGAACTCGTGAAACCAACTTAGTACAAGCACATTATGTACTTGCCAAGTCCAAATCTCCTGTCGAGCTAAACCATGTCACTACAGATTTCAGAGAAATGCATTTCAGGTTTAGCCTTAATGGACTCACTTGCTACTGGAAGCAAACAGTTTGACATAAGAAAATATATAAATATATACTGCAATTAAATATTGTTAACATAATTTAACCAAAGGCAATTTCAATTATTTCACCACCTCAATTATCATGTAGAAAAAGAAATGAGTCCTGTGACATGATGATCAGCAACATAATTTCAGAAGAGTTGATATTTTGAGTTGTCTTTATTGCTCCGAAATCAGTGTGTCAATTGTTCTCACAAAACAGTCCTTTAAGTAAATAAGATGAAGCTCCAATTGTCGACATTGAGGACTTCCTTGTACCAAGACACATAATAAATGGTTACAGTGCAATTCATAACCACCTTAAAGGAAAGAGTACTAAACGGTACTACAACACGGTTCAATTACTATCATAATTAGAAATACAACAAGGGGATTGTACATCCAGCTGGCTGTAACTGTTACCAATGTTAGAAATGATGTAAAATGCTGCAGCAACTTCTAGGCTTATTGACTCGAGTTAGACCGTAAATGGGTTGACATAAGTCCAGTGCCTTCACTACAGAACACTCGTTCCACTTTAACATTCATCTATGTCCAACTTGAGACCATCAATGTTCAATCTACATTATTAAGTGGTCCATCCCTATTTCTAACCAGTATCTTGTTTCCCTTTGATCTATTCCTTGCTTCCAGCTCCAAAATATAATACTCACAGTGCCAATGGTGAGTTTTTTTTTTTTGTGATTTAGAAATCTCGACTACAGTTGTAAGACTGTGAATATTGACTGTCCCCAAAGGCCTCATAGATGGGAGCAGCATGCACTTCTTCAATCAGCATTTGAAGCACTTACCATTGAAGGCCATACTTGTATAGAGCATTGTAATAACAAGCATAAATAATGATGGACACATATCTGAATTACAATAAACTAATATTGTGGTATATTTTATTTGCTCACAAAACCTCTTTGACAAAATTAGTGCAGCAGATGATCAACTACCATTTATGAAGATGGAAGATTCTTAATGTTGGACCACAGCAAGAAATAATTGGATGGTCTTGCTTGAACAACAAGCTCCTTATGATAATTATTCAAAAATGACTGTCACATTCCATTTTATATTGTTTGTGCTTTTGCTTGAACAAGATTATTATGCACATGTATTTTGCATAAGCTAAAATGTTGACCCAAAAATGTCCATCTTATCCTTATGTGCATGCAGATGATATAAATTTGACATCAAATGGTGCAGACAATACTAAAGTAAGAAACAAAATTTAAAATATGCAAAAGTTACCAATACAAACTTTCTCATTCAGATCTATGGACCAAGATGAATCACCTGGTAGCAAATTGTCAGCTTTGCACAACTAAACCTGGGTTTCACTGTGTACTAGCAACCCTAACAATATTAATAGTCAGCCTAGCCTACTCTAAGAACTTGAGCAAATTAAAATCACTCTATATACAGGTTCTTTCACTGGATGCAAATATATACCTTATTACCCATTACCTCTCCTTGTGACTCTTATACTCAGCATTTAATATCACTCATCTTCTGTCTTGAAGAACCAAATCAGGAAAAGATCTTAAGTGCAACCACCAGTATAAGAATCTTGATAATTATCATAAAGATTGCTTGAAACAAGTTCAAGCAAATGATACTGGACCAAAGGATTCAAAACAAGCACCAGGCAACACAATTTTCCAGATCACCAGAACTTGATACCGGTGGTGGCAACTTGGAAACCAAGTTGATTGATCTCAAAGAGAAGATGACAACTCAAATACCACCATTGAACTAAATATGGGAATACACCATTCTAAAAAACGTTGGTGCAATACTTGCAATAAACAGAGTCAATATGGACTATCTGATTGGAATTTCATTAACGGATCATAGATTCAGCTAACAATTAACAAACTTTTTGGTATAAACAAGGCTAATTATTCCTTAAACTATTCCAAGACTAGGAAGCAGAAGCTCTAGCAGAAACTGAGAAAGGATTTAAAGATGACTTTTTTACAGCAGGTGTGAGAGATGAACTAAAGAAACCCATTAAGCATAAAGCTTCACTAACCTAATGTTTGCCGGCATGACCCATTTCACAGAGCAAGACAGTGATGATAGAGATAAACTCCTGTTCATGAATAGCCAACAAATAGCCCCTTCTTAAGGATCAGAGCCAACTCCATGGCGTTCTTACTAGTCTTCAGATTCACATCTCCGGACAAAATCGAGCAGAGATCCAAAACCCCTTCTTCAGTGGCCTCGACGGCCATAACTTTGCTATCTGAGCACACCAAATTCAGCACCAGGAGGGCGTGTTCAATGGCTCTGGGGCTTCCGGCTCTTACCACCTCAGCCAACACCCTAACAAATCCGTTCAACTTCCTCATCTCTTCCTTCCCTTCACGGCACTTGGCTAGGAGGCCCAGGACCCGCACTGCCCTCTCCGAGCCCTCGCTGACGAGGCGGAGGAGCGGTGGCACGGCACCAGCACGGATGGTCCGCCGTCTGTTCTCGGCGAACTTGCACAACTCGTAGAGGGCCGTGGCCGCCTCCCGCCGCTCCCGACCGCCGCCTTCACGGAGGAGCGCGGCGAGGCGGGGAATCGCTGCGGGGTGGGCGCCGATGGTGGCCTTGTTGACCTCTACGACAGCAAGGCTGGTAAGGAGCGTGGCAGCGAGGGCGGCGGCGGACGAGCCGGAGCCGCCGCGGAGAGCGGCAACGAGGGGGTCGAGGGCGCCCTCGGCGACGAGGCCGACGCGGGCGTCGTCGCCGTCGAGGGAGAGGTGGAGGAGGGCGTGGAGGGAGAGCTCTTGGAGGTCGGGGCGGTCGGGGGCAGCGGCGTGGCGGAGGAGGACGGAGGCGGCGCCTGAGTCGGCAAGGAGGCGGCGGGCGGCGTGTCGCCCGTGCTGGGCTAGCCGGAGGACGGCGGCGAGGGAGGGGGTGTCGGAGGGGAAGGAGAGGCGGGCGAGGAGCAAGGCGTCGTCGGTGACGGCGGCGGCGGCGGCGGGGCGCAGGGAGAGGAAGTTGGAGATGAGGCTGCGGAGGGCGTGGTTGGGGATGAGGGAGGGGGAGGAGGGCAGTGGGAGGTTGGTGAGGGGGCAGGTGCGGTTACCGGAGTCGAGCCAGCGCTGGATGGAGGCGCGGTCGAAGGTGTGGCCGGAGGAGAGGATCACCGGGTCGGTCATCACCTCCATCGATATCGGGCACCGGAAGTCCTCCGGCAACTCCGCCTCCACTTCCATCCCCCTCTCTCTCTTCTTCTTCTTCTTCTTCTTCGTAGGGAGGGAAGGTAGGAAGGAAGGAGGCAAAACAGCAAATGGTTGTGTGCGTTTGGGACAGGAAATAGAAGGGGGAGAGATAACGTGAAATGAAATGACTAAAATTTCCATTGGCGAAGCGCCGGGGTTTGGAAATGAAGGTGGATTTGTTTGTTTAAAGGGGTATTAAAATATAAGAGAGCACTTCTTTTTTACATATTTATCGTTCCACAGTTTAGAAATATATTAATATTATAGAGGGATTTCCCTCACATTTTAGATATTTTCCAATCAATTACTTTATTTTATTTTTTAAAACAGTATTTTATTTAAAAAATTGTTCAAACTGTTCCTCAAACGAGTCAAATGAAAACAAAAACTAATAAAAATATAAAAAATTTGATGAAAATTTTTAAAAAGATATTTTAGATATTTTTAATTAAAAATATTATTTGAAAAAAAAAATAAAAGAGGGGCACTTTAGAAAATACCCAAAATATGGGTATTTTCTAAAGAAACCGCCCGATATCATACACATATCTGACATCCATAAAAAAAAAGTTCATTATTATTAACTATATTTGACGCTGATAAATAGAACATATATATATATATATATATATATATGATTTAACTCTAAATTTTAGGTATCATGCGATATGAGAATGAAATATTTTAATACTAAAAAAAAGAAAATAAAATTGTTGCAGTTATAATGGGCAGAAGCATCTCAACCTAAAATCAAACATCAAACATACTGTATGGATTACATGATTGGGATTATAGTGACTCATAATTGTACATAATTAGGTCCTACATTAAGCCAAACATTGACTTGCATGTGCTAGACAAATCATAGAACAGGGACAGAAGAACGAAGAAGAAGTCGAGACCAGAGGAATCAAAGTTTACTGTTATCGAAGAGTGTCATAGCATTGTTTCAGAAGATTACCCAAATACGAGGACAAAGTATCAATTAAAATGAAAGAATGAAAAGAGAAAAAAGAAAGAAAGACAAGTATTTAGAGTGCACTAGACATATAAATTTAAAAGTATCAAATTCTTGTTTGGTAATATACTCGATTATCCACAAGAATATTTATTATCAAAGCAAGCAAAGTATGATACTTGGTCTTCAGATAATTCAAGTATCTGAGTGGTACATTAACTTATAGGTATTCACCATTGTCATTCATACCGTATCACGAATTAGCACTTCCTATCCATAAATACTGATCACTACAAACTAGTACAAGTATTGTTAGTATTAAAAACATTGCTTAGAACAATAAAAGAACAAATGTACATACATGAAGGAATTTTTTTTAACAAATCTTTCACTTTTAGGCTAAAAGAATCTACTTTGGACTTGTTGATGAAGAAAAAGGGGATGGCATATGAGGTAAAAAGCAGCAGAAGTATTAGAGAAAATACTTGATCAAGGTAAATGACTTCTTCAAAATCACCAAGTGAATTACGCAAATACAGAATCTTCAATGTTGAATGGTAAGAGGAGTAGTCTGATATGTGTAAGACAGGTACCAACATGTTGGTTTTCTCCTCTACAATTGTTGCTGGCACAGGTACGAGCAGTTGACACATCCATCACCTATCAAGAAGAAGAAGACTGATTAGTTGAACATCCAATGCTGTCAAAAGACCTCAAAATAATCATGCAGATTGGACATGCCTTGTTGTAGATCTGAATATGGTTGTGGCATTTCCACTATTATTGAAGAACATGGGATGAAGCATCCAAACTAGACCCACAAGTTCACAGGCAAGGAACATGCAGCATCAGTAAAATTCTTCACAACAAGATTTCTGACCTTGATGCTGTAGCAGAGTCTGCTACTAGTTCATGTATTGGCTGTTTTTATGTGCAGAAGCAGAAAAAAGAAAAGAACTCATACTTGTGAACTGCAGGTTTGCACACATATAGTTGTAATCTTTGCACAAAATCCATAATACTGTGCCTGGAAATGCAGATATGTAAAAACATGTCTAGGAAGAACAAGCTTCAATAGCTGCATAAGGATAATTTGCTATAGTTTCTCAAGAACATTCATTAACCAAAGAACACAAACACTCGCCATGCTTCGAATGCACATAATATGTGCTTTAATTATTGGTCGTACCTCCATTTTGCTCAACATAATTGGAAATATGAACAGCAGAAAAATTGGCAGCAGAAAAATCGACTACTAGTTCGTTAGTAGTCGACCCTTTCTTTATATGTCTTAACTAAAAAGCCATTTTGGAATATCATAATTTAGAAACACAATTACATAGTCACAGAACATAGGGCCCCATGAGGAGGTTCAAACTTCAGGGGACCATACTTGGGTCCTTGTTACAAATACTTACTTGACACCTTCCTCATTCTTACCTTACTTAGCTGGCAGCATCCATGTGCAGTAATTTCCAACCTGTAAACTTGGATATTGTAGTAACTTATCAGGTTTTCACAATTCACCTTGAAAACCAGATTGTAATGTTAAATCAGGAAACCTGCATTAGATGATGGATCATGAAAACTGAACTCCAAATCTTGGTGTGGTGTCTCAACACCCTCAAACAACAGGGTTCTGGAATTGTCCTGCACCAGTTGATGAGTAAACGAGCATAATTTTTGACAAACAAGTAGCAGAAAAAAGTAGCAGAAACATGAACATGACATTTCAGTGCCTGGTAAATACAGAAGATACACTCAACAATTGTCCACTTTTTCAGAACTGACAAGCAAACCATGTGATTACTTAGTCTTCAATATACAAGCATTACATGGAGGTGTAGATCTGCTGAAGAAGTCACTTTCCAACGACCATCATCCATGTCATTTCTTAGAACTGAGTAAAGAGAGTTGCAAATTTATTTAACACCAGCTTATATGGCAAAGAGCAACTTAAATTAACATCATCAATGTCAACGAGGTACATAATGATTATGGCACCAACATGACCATTCACTCACAAAGCATGCAAATAATTAACCAACAACTGATGCTTGGAGATTGTAGTAACTCATCTGGTTTTTACAATTTACCTTAATATGTGTTGTCAACCTTGTACACTATGATACCACAAACTGAGACAACTTTAGTTTGCCCCTTAAATGGCAAATGATCTCGAGTGATACTGAGTACCAGATACCTAACAGACAGCAGATGGGCCTACATTCTGCAGAGATTTAGTTCGGTCATCACAACTCATCATCATACTATCGCACGTAGTATCGGTACTTCAAATCAAAGTTTCTGCAGTGGCCGATCAACATTAAAACATGGAGGCTCTAGATATATCACAAACAAATCTTCTGTTTAAATCAAAATAAGCAATATAAGGCCCGATTTTGATTGTATAATGGAGAAGAAAACTTGCACAATGACTCTAGAAGTCAACACGACAACACAAAGTGATTGTCTTCAGAGATAACCAGTGCATTCAAAACCATTAAACAATTTAATTACTCCTATGAGACACATAACTGGTCTTCCTTGGTCAAGTTACTAAAGTGGAGCTTTCCTTCGTATCTACTGAACTGTGTGAGAAACATTCGGTGTTGCCACATTAAAGATTTAAAATCTTTAAACTGGTTTATAACTTCTAATCCTTAAAGCATAATTGATACATATACATTGCCGTAACAGGAAAAAATATATATGAATCATAAATCCTACAACATTTCACTTCCCTTGCAGAGTCTATTCCACCAGTTTGACCTTAAAGCGAACAAAAGAATATATAGATTTCATAGGTATTATAGCTAAGATTAATTGTCAAGAACTCACAGTGATACGTATACGAAGTAAAAGTTCTAACCTTTGTGCTCATCGACGGCATCATGATACTCTTGCTCCTCTTCAGGCGCGGGAGGGAGCTCTACCTCCTCTACAGGCAATGCGGAGCCATTGACACGAGGTGCTAACAATCCCCCGGCCCCTGATGCGTCGCTGCCGGCGCCATCATCGGGATAGCGGACCACGACAACAGGACAAACACAGTGATGCACGCAGTAATCGCTGACGCTCCCGAGCCGGCTCTTGCTGCTCCTCCTGGAGGCACCGAAGCCCCTGCTCCCCATAATGACCGCGCTGAGGCCGAGCCTCTCGATCTCGTGGCACATGTCCCTTGATAATGTGGATCTTGAAGACGACAAGTGGCTGCGCGAGGTCCTGCGCCTCGGTGGTCGTGAAGGCGTCGAAGTCCTCCTCCAACTTCTGCGGCGGCACCTCCTATCGCGGGTCGTCGAAGGCGGAGGCGGAGACGGAAAGGTCGATGGCGCCCCAATCATCGCAGTAAGGACGCCGGTGGGCGGACATGGAGGAGGACGACGGCGTCGCCGGGGCGGAGGTAGTTCTGGACGGCCCATTTGACGGCGTTGGCGCTCTCGTCGCTGAGGTCGACGGCGATGGCGATCCGGCGGTGGGAACCGGGGCTGGCGGCAGCAGCGGCGGAGAGGAAAAAGCGGGGGGACGAGGGCTCGATTGCCGGCGGCCGGCCCTGTCTGTCGGACTTCGGGGGCGTCTGCTGGGCTTCCATGGCAACGATGGGAGGGTCTCTGTTGCGGCGACGCAAATCGAGAGGACGAGAGCGAGAAGGCGTTCGATGGGGTCGATCAATGTGTAATCTTCTTTCCCGTTAATCTCTCTCTCCTATCAAACAAAGGACTTCGATTTGGACAAGCAAGCAAGCAGGGTCGAGTCGAAGATCAACTTAATCCAAACCGTGGTCAAAATTTCGCATGGGCAAGGAGTAGAGGAAGCAAACCGAGGAAAGCGAAAGGGGTGACGGGTCGCATCCGCCATTGGCAGAGCCCCGAGAACCACGAGCTCCACCTGCTCGATCATTTGCCCGGCATCGAATTGGACCGGCTCCGTCGCCTGATCCACCTCGATTTGGATTGAAGCCAAAGCTCGCTGTTCTAACAGGGTCAGTTGCAACAGAAGAAAACAGACGCACGAGAATCATGGCTTCTCGGTCGAGGTAGGTGACGGCGAGATAGGCCACGAATTGACCACGCTACTCGGCGGCGACGCCGCCCATTCCAAGGAAGACCGACTACAAACGCTTCCCGTGCTTGCTTTCCATGGAAACATTACCTTCCAAATCAAGGAGAAGGCGTCTCCGCTGGCGGAGAGGGCGGCTAATGGCTACTCTCCGTTGCCAGAGAAATCCACCGGCTTCTCAAGAAGTCCTCCGTTGCTTCCTGTATTCCGCGACGAAGAACGATGTAAAGATCAAAAGGATGCGGATCCTAAACATCCTACCCGAATCCGATCAATGAATTGGGATCTGAATCCGGATCCTATGCCGTGAGGCATCTCTCGCAGGCGCTCGTCACCTGGCGATGCGACCACACGTACCGCGGGAGCAAGCAACGCTACTTCCGGATCCTTCTTACCGCCACGTGCCGTCGGTCATTCTCCTAAATCCATCGGCAGAGGGCCAATCGTTTCCAATTACCCGGTGAACCTTTACACGGCACCGGCTATATCTCGCCCACCGGAACGTCCCTCCCTCTATATAGAGAGCCTTGGGGGTGTTCCTGCGTGGCATTCGTACGGTGTGCTGGTGTCGGTGGTGCGTTCGCTGGATGAGCTTGCGGTACATGAGCCGGGTGGTGGTGCAGGGCGGGGCGAGGGCGGCGCAGGGGATCCGCGACCATGCGTCCAGGTCGGTTAAGGACGGCGCCGCCGCCTCCTCTTCCTCGTCCAACAGAGTGAGGCGGCTTTCCAGGGCGGTCGACGACTCCTCCGTTCTCAAGACCAGCTGCGCCGCCGAGGTAGACAAGAGGAAGCGGGCCGAGGAGTCTCTGCGCACGGTGATGTATCTCAGCTGCTGGGGCCCCAACTGAGGGACCTAAGAAGATGAATTAGTCTGTGCAAATGCAAAACAGAGGAATAAGGGAAATAGAAGTTCATATGTGATATTATCGTCTTTGTTGCTTTGTTCTTTTAGATTTTTCGCTTTTTACAGAGACTATTTTCTTGTATCAAAATCTAATCATTAATCGTAAAACGTATTATCCCAGGATATAATTTTATCAATTATAAATAATATATATGTTTGAATTTTAAATCAAGTTTTTCTACTTTAGTACTTAAAAATATAAGCTTTTAGATGAAATGATAGTAATTATCAGAACGATGGATCGAAGTGCCGACAACATAAATCAATAGATCGTCACCGAGACGGCGGAGGACAAATTAGATTCGACATCAAACATCTTTCGATCTCAGAGAGAAGTTCCATTAATCTGGATGAATATCTATGCGTCGGTACAAGCGACTCTATTTGGGTCCCCAGCAGTCCCAGTAGACGAGCTTGGACAAGGACGCCTCCGTGCGCTTGGCTCTCTCCGCGGCTCCCTCCCCGCCTCTCCTCCACTGATCCATGGCGGAGGAGACTCGCGTGGCCCGAGAGATGGAGGCCACGCTGCGCTTGGCTCGCTGGTGGAGCGACCTGAGAGCGTAGTTCCACCGGCACAGCCCTAACTGATCCTTGAGCGCCTCCACCGCCGCCACGCTCGCGGCGATCACCAGCGAAGCCTTGCTCGCTGAAGCCATGTTTACGGACTTGGATCTGGCTCTCAGAGTTCGACGGGGAGTGACAGCGCAGATGCCAGACTCTCTCTCTCTCTCTCTTCTCTCTCTCTCTCTCTCTCTATATATATATATATACGTATATATATATATAACCCCCGGAGAAGAAACTGCGGATGAGACGCTGATGGTTTCTGACCTGCCAGAATACGGGGGGCTAAGTCGAGAGAGAGAAATTATTGGCTCGGCGGTGGTCCAGAAGCAGGAAACGTAATCATTCATGAAGCGAAGCGAGAAGCCAGTAAAATGGTTGGTTTGGGTCACCGCAGGCTCAACGGTGGGTTAGGATGGGACATGTGGCTTTTCTTATGTCAGAAAATAAGTGAGTCAGACCATTCACCATATCACCCGAAATCTTGATAAGAAAAAGTCTCTACCAATTAAGGATGATCGAAAGAATATTTATTTAACTATACATAATTACAGATCCCAAGCAGCGTTGAGAAGACATTTAAAATATATATTAAGAACCCAATACATATTAAAAAAAATCATATGTGATATGTTAAAAAAATATATCATTCACGTTTTTATCAATATAACGTGACCCTGATATATATATATATATATATATATATATATATATATATATATATATATATATATATATATATATATATATATATATATATATATATATATTCCTTTCGAGATAAAAATATCGTGCTCCCGAACGTTACTTACACAATGATCAAAGTTGGAAGAGGCTTTCCGAGCTTATCCCTCTTAAGCTCAAGTTAGTCCCGAAGTCAAACTTTTATGGGTGTATATTTTTTATTTCAATGCACTTCTATCTAAAGTTGAGGGTGTGTTTTTATATTTGACCTTGAAAATATAATTATATCTGACCTAGAGTTGAGGGTGTGTTTCAATAGGTCTAATTCAACCCTAGTTCAGGCCTAATGAGCTCCTAATCAAGTTGGCATGGTCACGCTCGAAAATTAATTTAATTAGACACTTAAACAATTTTGATCAAGTCATAATAATTATAATCATGAAACCTATGTTGTTCGACATGTCATCTATTCATCCGGCACTTCGTCCGAACATTTGGTACATTATCTTTTCCTTTGGTATATAGCCCGATCCATCGGTATGTTGACCTCACGCAACATACGATCTTCTTAACGCAATGTCTGATCCTTCCGGCTCGATACCCGAACTTTGACATAATGCTCTACGACCCAACATATGATTCTCCTGCTTCAACAATTTACCTTTCCGTGATCTAAGTTTTTCCTGTGTTACTTATTTTAAATGCTTATTAGTTCATAAATACATCAATTGATTTCATCATCAAAATTCGAGATTCAACGATCTCATCCTTTTTTATGATGAGAACAAATTGATAATAAAACTTTAACCAGACTCCCCTATCTATATATGCTATTTTAAAATACAATAAAATTGAATTAAAAAAAAGAATGATAATCTTTTAATGCTAGTCTTGAATTCAAATCGAAACAATTTTAATCATAAATCATAATGACTAATCATTTTAGTTAACATTTCAAAATGATCATTACACAAGACATCATCGTAAGTTAAAATATCATAATTCATCATCATAAATTAAAATATCATAATTTTTTCATGTCATTAAAGAGTACAATAGACTTCTCCCTCTTTATCATTAACAGAAAAAAAAAATGTAAGTTTTTACTTCTCTTTCCTTTTAAAAAAGAAAAGAAGGATATCATGATGCTATTTCTCTTCATTTGCATTAATGTGTCAATTGTACAACTATTTTGATATCACATAAATATATTAATATTTATTTATAAATATTAATATGAATTTATAAATAACGAGAAATCAAGAGATTAATTTGATGATAAGATATAATAAGTTATGAATTTATAAATAACAAAAAATCAAGATAATGATCCATTTAAATGAATCTCTTTATAAAAAATCATATGAGAAGAATTCATGCATTTGAAAGATTTCATGCCTAATTCTTTTCTAATAAAATTGAATTGTTCCTCATGCCTAATTCTTTTATAATAAAATCAAATTATTTCTCATGATTTAGTAAAAATATCTACTAATTAATATTTTATGTCAATAAAATCCAAAGATCAATGAACATGATTCCTAATAAAATAATATTTAATATCAATAATTTATTTAAATTTATAAATCGATTAACCAGTTAATAGATTTTGCAACAATTCAATTAGATAGATCCGAATGTTCCAATTTGAACTATTTTTTGTTAACCAAACTGAATAAAAATAATAATAATTCAATTCAATTCAACCCTTATCGGTTCGAACGTTTAAACACCCTGTTATGCTTGCAATACAAGCACCATAAACATAATAACATGAAATAAGGATCCTCTTGGTGCCGACAATGTCCAAGGAGTTAAACATTGCAAGTTTCAAAGAACGGTTTAAAACGCCAAAATAACCTTAACAGACAAACTCAAGACCAAAGCCTTGATCTTATCATAAAACCTTCAATGATAGTTAGCTGGATAACAATGTCGTGTCGGTTTCTAAAACCGACGCTACTGGTGTACCCTTCCGATATATATCATAAGGGTACACCAATATCGGAATCGTGCTTGTGAACTGCCTTCAGGAATCGTGCTTTATATCCGACTCCTACAAATTTATGAAATGAGATATATATATGTATATATATATATATACATGTATATACACATGTATATACATATGTATATACATGTATATACATATACATATATATATATATACATATATATATATACATATATATATACATATATATATATACATAAAACTAACAAAGAAAATTCATGCATTTGATTTCAACTTTAAGCATGACCAGGACTAAATCCCATACATTTGACCTCAGCCACATAGATATTCCCACCATTAAACTAGCAACTTAGTAACATAAACAGTTACTTGAATATGTCCAAAAAAATTTAGTGAATATCATATTCAGAAAAGCATAAGATTAAATGTTAATGAAAGCCAGAAAAAGAGGATACTTCAACGTGTTATAAATACAAACCGATGCTGCTGGCAGTTCCTTTTATCACACAAGCAGACACATAAATCACACAAAGACAAATTTGAATGGCTAAAACGCCAGATCATATGGTCATTGGTAGAATTTTCTGACTTGTGATGTGAGGCTTAATCTCCCAAGAAGTCATCTCTTCTGCTTCTCTAGGCAGAACAAAGGACAGTGAGATTTCTCTGATCATCAAGTCACCACAGAAAGGGCACTCATTTGCTATAGCATCATCCAACTGTGACCGTAGCTGTTTTATCAAATTAACTACATGTCAGCTCAGTTGTTATAGAAGCAACAAATCAAAGTTCAAAGTATACCAACTTTATCAAGAGGTGTCATGCTTGTGATAGATTCATCATTTGCGGAAACACTTGAATCATTTGTTGCCTTCTCTCCGAGTAAGCTGAGCTTCTTTTGAATGCCTAGTATATATTCAGCCTAAGCCAGCATATGATTTGTGGTTAGAACTCAGAAAAACTGAAGAGTGAGCTAAATTGTGGTTGTTTAAAACTAACAAATGCAAAGGAGGCTGTTAAATAGACATTCAAATGGCTGTATGAGCCATCAGGATTTATACAGCCATTTCCTGGTAATAATTCCTTCAAATTCTTGCTAAGAGTCCTGATGTCAGATTACTGAGCCTTCTCTCAGATGACTGACATGGTAGCTAAACAACACAATGAGACTAAACACAAACAAAATGGCTAACTTGTCACTTACTTGAGTTTCACTTGTGCACTCAGTCACATGACGAATTAGACATTGCGCATGGAAGGCATGACCACAGGGGAAAACATAGAAAGGGGCCATAGGTCCAATTGATGTATAGCCTCTAGCCAGCCGAGGTGCCCCTCCAGCAGTTAATATTTTACGTTTGCAAACCTAATAATCAAATCAGAGAAAGATTAGATGCAATGTGAAAAGTAGTAGAACACTTTAAGGTGGCCAATCTACTCTTAAAAATAAAATGAGTTGAAGCTAGTCAAAAGTGGTTTTATGTTCCACACAATACACATTGCAATAAATAAACCATTCAAGCCTTGTGTAGTTTGTAACCGTTAAAAGTTCAAGTGAACAAAAGCACTGATCTAATCTAACTTGTCGAGGGACTACTACAAAGTAGATAGTATTATAAGGCTCCAGAAAGTATAAGAGTCAGACCAATACCCCACATTCTTCATCACGATCAATAACAGTGTATCTTTGGGCGAGAGCACTGATATCACTCCGTATATTGTCTGCGCCATGAGTAGCATCATTCATTTCTTGTTTCAGTTGCTCAATCTGCTTGTTGTAATCTTCCAATGAAGAACAGATTGCCTCCTATAACATAAATACAAGCCAGTGATTTTTTTTCTATATCATCCAATGCAATCACACATGAGCTAGCAAAATGGTAAATCCAAATAACATCAACAGCTAGCAATGGAAACCTTGGTCTACTATCATGTTTGAATTTGCAAGGATCATCATTGACCAATCTGTCTGAGAATAGGAATACTTACTTTGAAATCAAAAATAAGTGCAAAGTCAGAGAATAGGAAACTTACTTTGAAGTCATCAATAAGCGCAAAGTCCGGGAAGAATGGGAGAATATCCTCAATCTTCAGAAGTCCATCAGTCTCCTTGAGAAATGCTATTGCTCTTCGTATATTCTCCCTCTTAACTCCCTTCTCTTGCTCAATTACATGTTTTGCAATCATAAGCCACAATTTCTTTCTCAAGTCTTCATCATCTTCAACTTTATCTGCTTCTGCCATAGCAAGTTCTGGGTCTACCTAATGAATGAACATTCATGCTAATGTCACTATAAAACTTTTAGGAAAAAATGATTAAATATACTATGACAATCTTCATCTAACTGAAAAAATTGCCAAAATATGCTCTCAATGTCCCAACATCCGCTAAGAAGCACATCATCACAACAGGACCTGGGTAAACCAATTACGTTAACCTAAACAACTAATATGCATATGATTTAAAATTTTAAATAACATGTTTGCTCTGTTCCGGGAGTTACATAATACTATATTTCTTAAAATTTTAAAATGTAGTAGTGGTATGACGAGAGGCAGATAAAGGTCTAAGAAAACTTTATTAAAACCAACAAAAGAGATCTGATTGCTACTTGTTTGACTAGTGATATTGCCCTAAATAGAAACTGATGGCAACAAAGAGCCATGTGGTCATTCAAATAATTAGGACATTATGGCTTATTGTCGTTGTACAGTTGCTATGAACATCTAGCAATATAACGCATGAGCGAAAAAGAAAAGAATAGTGTGCTGATAACACTAAACAAAGAGAAACAGAAAAATTAGGACAGAGAAGCATGAAAATGCTTAACAAAAACATACCTGCAATGCAAGAGCCACAGCTTCTTCATGCATAGACATCATGCTATAAATATGAATACATGCACGCATTTTCTTTTCCTTTAAACAGAGCCGAAGTGCATATTTGGGATCATAGAAAAACTCGGGACCATTTGGCCGTCCTCTGCCAAACTTGAATTGCAAGAATCGCACCAGTGCACTCTCATCCTCCTGAATACAGTCTTAATAGAAGTTGCTATTAGACTCAAATTCCAATTATAGCATACAGTAATTATAAAAGCAAGACACCAGTACATCCATCAAAGCTTCGTCATTGTTTCAGTCATGAATTCGCTAGAATCATAGTATTGCTAAATGCCTACATTGAAGAATAGATGACAAACATTCAAAATTATGGTGGTTCACAGCCTAAGTAAAAGTTGACAGTGAACTATATGTAACTGCATAAAACGGATACATATTAAAAGTACAGCAAAAATGTCTTGTGTTGGCATCCATGCTTCTTAACCACTTTGTATTCTTCATTTTCTCAGATTTCAATCTCACATATGTTCGTGCTATCATGGTGTGTCCTTTACTGAAACTAAGGATTAGTTACATATCAGATAATTTATGATTTACCTATACTAAAAGGAATTATACGTATCGGGTGAAACGAGTCAATTGCACAATATGGCAAAATAATCCTTTTTTTCAATTATAAGGATAACAAACAAAACAAATATAGTTTCAGGCTTTCAGCATCAGCAAATCATATGCATGATACTGAAATAAGATAGTAAATCGCACATTTGACAAAAAGGGATCAACCTTCAGCTGTAAAAAAACTACAGAGAATGAAATACTGTAGTTTGTTGAAACTACAGAGAAATGAAATCTCAAATAACCTTAAGCACAAATTACAAAATAATGATCTAGCTATACAAAGAATGAACTGACATACCAACCTGTTTGGCATACAAGGAAAGCAACAAATTATGCACCCCAGGGTCCTCATTATGCAAATTATGGACGCAGAATTCTAAGTACTTAATAACCTCATGGGTTTCATTCCTGCAGTAAATAGGTGACAATCAATCAAGAGAAAACAGTGGTCATAATTTATCAAATAAAACTTACTACAGCTAGAATTAATACTTTAGCTGACAACTTGCATCAACTGAACCAAGGACGATAAACGCCATGCCATTGGTGCAAATAAGTAAATCAATATAAGTCAAGCAATATCACAACTACGCAAATGACCAAGACATACGTCTAACAAAAGCAAACTATAGGAGGCCTTAACATGTATAACAGTCATTGTAAAAGGGAGCACTTGCACTAATAATATATATGGCTGACTCCTACACTATCATATGACTAATATCTCTGTAGTACTTTGTGCTTTTCTTATAATAATCAATATCACTTGGCTCAAAACCCATAAGCAAATACTCTTCTCTGTGAGTACTTCCTAAGATCTAGTTCCACAATAAATGAGAGCTTGTTATACCAGAGAGATTGTTTGGTAATATGGGCTTTTCCCCTATTTAACTTCTGACTAACTTGCTACAGATTAACTTCCAATTAACTCTCACTCACTAATGAATTTCTAGTATGTCACTCCTAGAAAGTTCACAAAAAGATGAATTACCTACCTATGGAGCCATGCTTTACTTTGCCAGTTTCAGCTGGCATAAACCGCGTGCTGGTGGATTCTCAACAACATACCAGTCACTCACACTGCATGTGTGTGCATATGTATATGTATATATACATACATATATATATATATATACATACATACACACACACATATATATAGATATAGATATACATATATATATATACACACATATATATATATACATATACATATATATATACACATTCATATACATATATATATACATACATACACACACACATATATATATATATACATACACACATATATATATATATATACATACACACACACACACACACACACACACACATATATATATATACCTTGCTGGCACAAATCTGAACTTCTAATTGATGTGCAGATGCATGCAACAGCACTGCTGGCATGGCTTTGACATTTTTTGAAATGTGTACTGGCATTTACCATCCAACAACTACACAAGCTTGTAAATAATAATTTAATCTTACATCAACAGTGAGCCTAATGCATAAGACAACTCTGTTGCAGAAAATCTGCAAGCATTACTTGTCTAGTGCTAATTATTCAGGTTGTTATTATCAATCTGCATTGAACTAAAATTTTTTATATATTTTCAACTCGATGTAAATTTTCCAATATTCTATCTTCTTTTGCATGCATTGTAGAATTGTTTAATCACCATCCATCAAAAAAAACCTGCATAAAACTAATTCTCTCATTCAATTAAGATCTTAATTATTACATGGATAAGAACTCCAACATCACAACTTTTTGGCATGCTTCAATAAACCTAAGAGTCAAAAGTAACTTCTTAAACTTTAATATTCAATTCACCTGCTGGGCCTCTCTCAAATCCTATCTTACATGCACCAATCGTTCAGCTTCATCCAGAAGGAAGTTAATTGTTATTCATACTGTTTATCAATCCCATACATACAATAACATTAGCCAGTGATGAGATTCGACACAACTTCTACTCACCGAAGAAATTCATGTTGAATGTAGTTGGTCATAGTAGCCATAGTATCTTAATAATGTGAACTAAGATGAGAAAAGCCTGACATACTCCTAAAGGTTGTGAAAGGGCTAACTATGACATAAGCGAATAGAAATTCAAACATACAAACCAAGATAAAGCAACATCATGTGCACACCAAATTTGCAATAATTGTTCTGTAAAAGCCTAACATGTATATTTGAATAATGCAATGAGATGATGATGCAATTCAATCTTAGAAGCTAGACCATCTATCTTGCAGTAGAGGAACTAAACTTGAATCAAGAAGAAAACATTTCTAAGATAATTATGGAGTACAGGTGTCCATCAATCTCTTCAATTCTAATGAGAATTCCATTTGAAAGATAAATGGAATATACCAAACAAGATAAACTATGAGAACAGTGCAGCTAAATTAATTATATGTAACAAAAAGACTGAATTAACAATACTTGGCATGTGGTTCACTTGCATAGCGCATCATTGCTGGTATTAGCTTCATGGGGTTCAGCTTATTTGTAACCATCCATGATTCAACCGTCTCGTAAGCATCGAGCATAATAAGATCAGGAGCAAACTTATACTGCAAAACAAGTAGAATTTGCATTTAACATGTATAAAACAGCACATCAGTATAAGGATCATAATTACTATATTTTCTTCAGAGAGAAAATATAATACAGTGTACTATAATAAATTGTATGCAGGTATCCCCCTTCCCTCAAAAAATAGGAGAACAAAAAAAAAAGTAGCTCAACATGTTCTCAGTGCAGAAACCCATACCAGAAGATCTATGGGGACATTGGGTCTTTGAAGCACCTCTAAAGCTTTCCTTGTTTCTCCTTGCTAACAATCACTCAAAAAGGAATACAATATCGCGTCAGCTTTTCTAGTCATTACAGCATGCTAATTTAAAAGTCAGTAGGGCATAAGTTGAATAGGTGGATGTGTTCAAATTCTGCCTTTTCAAAATTCAGATAGTCAACAAACTTCATGTGAACTACACTACAGATCAAGATGCCATCACAGATAAAAAACAGATTTTACGAGTGTATCATGTTTCCACTAATCTTCATGAAACATATTATGGATTTAAGTGGCATTCCATGCCAACACAATATCAGCACAACACTTTGTATCAGATTGAACACCTTGTTTATTCTCAACAAAAGAGCCCACACCTGTACGTTACTGGTAGTCTGGTAGGCCCCACATCTTTAGAGATTTGATTATTTTAACATTTGAAATGAATAACTAGATAAAGCATACTAGTCAGAATAACCAAAAACAAGTAATGCCCAACTGACTGAAATGACACAGAGAAACATTTTGAGATGGCTTTTAAAAGAAGAGTACTTGAACCAATGTCAAGACTACAAGAAAGTGAAAGAAATCAGCTATCACCAAGAGAAGTTCAACAAATCACAAGTAACAATAACAATAAAGTCATCCTTTAAAATAATCATTGTCAAAAAAAGGTGATGCCTGTCAAGTTTAGATTATGCTTTTGTTAGGATTTTGGTTGTTGGCTAAAATTTACATTTTTCTTGTATTTTCAGACATATTTGCATCACTATTACTAGATGGTTTCTAGAAGCTCTGATAACATGATATTAGAGTGCTAAAATGGTTGGTTAACTAGACCAATTGAATGTTCTCTATCTAAATCAGACTCCTAGTCAAACAAAAAAGGAATTGCTTAATTTTTCTTCCCCACTTCTACTTATTTTCCACCTATTTTTTTATTTTTTTTCTTTTACTGTGATAACTACTACCCTTGTCGATAGTTGTATTGGTGCTTGACAAGGCACTATCATACTATATAGTATGGTATGCAATTTCGAATGGTACCGCTTGGTACGGGCGGTACATACCGGTCCGACGGCATACCGGTACGCGGACCGCCCGCTACCGGACGGATAGTGCTACAGTAATACACTGTAGCAGTGCTACAGTAAGAGGAAATATCTCGGTACGCCTTGGTGTACCGCTCAGTACGCCAGTACCATACTGTACCGAGCCAACCTCGAAACATCGGTACGGTACGATATTGCACACCTTGCTATATAATATATACTTATTTCTTTGCTCTTCTAATGGTTAATTGTAGGATATATTTTTCATTTTGATTTATAACAATATTATGTTTTTGGCAAAAGATAAGTGATGAAGACAGGACTTGATCTCAAGACCTTACTATCAATATCAATAGTTAAAACCTTTACTAACATTTTCACGATTGAAATTTACTTTCTAAATTTTCAATCTTGCTTCCTATCTAAATTCACAATAATATAAGAAGTTGTGCTCTATTGCAGGCTAATCATTAGTGATCCTGCATCAATTGCTAAACATAGTGCGGATCCTGTTCAACAAAAATCATCACAATCTTTCTAAGAAATAAGGCTCTACTCTATCAACTAGCTCATAATTTCCAAAGAATAGTAGTTGAACTTCTTTTTAACTATAGAGCACTAGCTATGTTGAAACTGATCATAATGAAAGATACGAAACCAATTCAAGAATTAGTTTGTCTATATTTGCCTTTAAATAAATAAATAAAATGAAACATATAGCTTTAGATTTCATTACAAAATTTCAGGAATGTTGTACAGAAGAATAAATCATGCCTGAATGTAATGGTGAACGACGATTTCATAGTGCTCCTTTAGTCCAGCAAAGAAGACCAACTCATCAATTCTACCATGCCTGCAATGTTTACAAAAAGTTAAAGTATGTTATCCATTAATCCAATAACCCACACTAATATAACATTCTAAATTAAATATATGCATAAATATCTACTGAGAAGTTAACCAACAATTTGCCAAGTATGAGTCAAGAATCCAAATGCAATGTGACTCCCTAAGTACTTGATTCATAATGTGGCATTTATGCATTTTAATGCTTTTCTATTGAACATATATAAGATTAGATATAGACTTTTCAGGCGAGTGCTATCTGTCTGTAGCGTTGGAATGTATGGCACATAGAATGAGCCATATTTTCATGTGTTTACTGTCGGGAAAAACTAATGTATGTAGCTTTGTAATGTATGAATCAATGCATTTGAAGGTTACATTTCATAGTGGCATATTACACACAAAGCATGGTGTTAAACCATGATTTATGTTAATAAAATCAATCTACAATCAAATAGATTATTAACTATAAACTATTAAAATCAAAATGTATAATTCATGTGAAGCTTGGGCATATAGAAATTAGATAGACATTGAAGGTGAATTCTAGCATATTTGGATGCTATTATGTACTGGATCAATTCAATCATAGTAAAAATTAGAGCAAACGTTGTTTAGGGCAAGGCTGTAACCCCTTGGTGACAGGGTGCACTTGACAATCGCAAATACTATATGTAGTTCTTCATGCAAGCATAAGAAATAATTATGACGTATAGTTATAGCATGCAACAGAAATATCCTTAAATGAATATCCCTTGGAAAGATAAAGAACCAGAATATCCTCTTACTTGTAAGAAAGACATTTGACAAAATGATTCAGTAGGTAAAAACCATGCACCTGAAGATATTTCCAACATTTCAATGAACACACAGACCAAAAGAAGAAACTGTTCATGTAAGGAATATGTAGTTGTCCAAAAGAGAAAACATAATCATTAGCTTAAGAACCATCCCATAAACTCATACCTCTCCAGAAGGTCCATTGTTGTTGCCTCATCCAAAACATCCTTGCAGTCACTAAGAAAGGCCCGAAATTCCAGTACAATTGACTCGTACTCAGTCTTGTTGGCTTCTGATGCTACATTACCAACCTTGCCAGTGTCATCTTCCAATAGCAAACGGTTAATCTACAAAATTAAGATATCAAGATAAAAAACCTGGGTCTACAAGCAAACATATCAAGATAATCATATTTTCCCAACTATTCTGGGTTGATAAGGCAATAATAGAAAACATAAACATAAACCACAGTGACAAATGAAGTTGGGATGCAATGGTCACATAGAAGTAATCAGAGGTGTTTGAAAAAAGAAAGAAAGATTGATGAACATTAGGTAATAAAGAAAGTTCCTAGTCAAACAAAGCTCCCACAGATAATAGGGTAAAAATCTCAAGTTTACTTAACTAATCATCACAAAGATCAATATCAAAAGACATTTGATGGCATTTACTTAACTATGAACAGCATATGGTCTTGTGCTGTTTTGATAACAGCTCTATCACTTTTACTCTCCAAAGTGTAGGCTGCAAACACAAGCCATTGATTCCAACTATATGGGACTGGCTTTGTCATTACAAGCAAAGGAAGTAAATATTGATATGAAACAACAAGATCAAACTGAATATTTAATGTAAGCATTTCAACCAACTTTAGAGGTACAGATTAGGTCCAAAATATTGCAGCATTAAAAAAGAAACTCCTAAAAAAATCCAACATTGGAGAAACTAAGGATTAATTTATTTAATTTAAGAATACTGAAGGCCTACTTCTCAACCAAAAGTGTGATTTAGCATGTTATGATTTAAAAGACCAATATAAGGAGCATCTCCTACATGGATTTTGTAGGTGCATAATTAACAAATAGTAATGTGTTGAATCTTTTTCTTTGAAAATAATAGTAATAAAGGTAAACCATCAAGCTGCCATTAAAAGTTCTCCTTCCCCGTGGAAGATCTGTCGTGCAACATGCAGGACCTTCTAAGATATAAATTTGGATTTTGATTTAGTGGCTATATATTTTTTTCTTTTAAGCAAGAAAGTGCCATGGAAGTTTAGCGATGGACTAGTGAATCAAGAAGGGAAGAAGAGGCAATGGGCAAGCTCACAGGAATGCCTAAATTTGAGAAATCTACCTAAACACCTAGGTGGTTCTTAAGCATATAAGGACCTTGTTACCTATGGACTGCCTGAACACCTTAACAACCTTGATAAGTAGTACCTCACAATCTCACATCAAGCCTCAATTAATACAAAACTTTTAGATCAATCATTCAAGTGTTGCTCTTTTATATCCCAACAGTAATAGGCATGATTGGAGGTTTTATGAACAATGACCGTAGAAAATAGACAAAAGGGAAGCATAATGGCAGAACAAATGTATTGATAAAAGCACAAATTACACAAACAAATTACACAAATTTACAAAAGCATCCAAGAATCTGAATCAGTACAGACATAACGTATCAATTAACTTATAGATTAATAGGTTTCTTTGGACAAACCCAGGTACTTATATAACATAGAAATAATTTTATCATCACTAACAAGGAAGGCCATATTATCACTGTTAATGTCAATATCCATGCCATGAATTAAATGCAGATCAAACCAGAATGGGGATCCATGGATTGCTGAGGATCCTATGGACATTCATTCATTGTTGAGGACCCTATTGACATCGAGCAAGCTTAACATTGAACTAATGTTGGATGTCATTGAAAACCCATGTCATCCTCTGCTGATTGGCACTTTTTATATCATGTGAGCATAGAACCAAGATGCCGATGTGCTACAAAATTTAAGATATTGTTCCCACACTTTCCTCATAAATATGGCTATTATAGAGGATGTCTAAATCCAGGAAACACCACAGTTTCTGGACAAGAGTTTTAAGTCTGGCTGCTCACAAATTAAGGTGTGACTGGGATAAACTGTTCAATGAGATTGGGTTGCATTCAGCTACCAACACTTTTTCTTAATAATATGGTTATTAAAAACATCTAAATCCAGTAAGCACCTAGAATAGAGTTTTAAACGTAGCTGCCAGCCATTCCAAGCACAGATTTAAAAACAGGATGGTTAAAATGACGAGGGGCATCAAGAGTCTTATGTGATCATTGGCTACCTTTGAGATGACAAAAAGAATTATAAAACAGTTATGAGATCAATAATGTTTTCTAAAGTTGAGCATTGGACAGTTAAGAAACAACACATACAAAAAGTTTGTGTTGTCGAATTGAGAATGTTGAGATAAATGTGTGAAGTTATAAAGAACAATAGGAAAATAAATATTTTTAATCGTGAACAATTAGATATCGCTTCGATAGAAGATAAAATGAAAGAAAATCTTTAAGATGGCATTGGCATATGCTTAGGAGATGTCTGAATACAGTAGTCAAAAGAGTTGAAATAGTTAATGTTAGTGGTACAAGGAGAGATAGAGACAGACTAAAAAGACTTTAATAGAAACTATAAGGCATGGTCTACCGTACCGAAGCGTACCGCCCGTACCGGGCGGTATGTATTGGTCCGACAGGTTCTCAGTACGCGAACCGCCCGGTACCGCTACAATGCTACAGTACTATACTGTAGTACTGCTACAGTATAAAATAATATAAAACTGTCGGTACACCAGGGTGTACCGCTCGGTACGCCCTGATGTACCGCTCGGTACACCGATACCATACTGTACCGAGCCAGAGTCGAAATTCCGGTACGGTACGGTATGGCGGACCTTGCTTTTTACATACCTCAATGGCGGCAAAAAATCGATGTAACTTGTCACACCCCCAAGATGACATCCTAGAGACATGAACTTATCTTAGAAAGAATATAAAATTTTCAACTATTCATAATCCAAACCCAGGATCCATAACATAGAATTTGAGAACACCAGATGCATTCAACTCTCAGACACAATACAATATAAAACCTATTCAATTTATAATCGTTCAACATCACTTGATAACTTTATAAGACCCAAAGCCAACTCCAAAATCATTAACCACTTAGAAACTCACAAGATCAATGAAACACCATAATCATAAAGCCAATCATTTACCACAAGTTCACATCAACATAAAGCCTTCAAATTTAACATTCTAAACTTTAAAACTAACATGAGTGTGAGTGACAAGCTAACCTGAAAAATTTATATGGCAACAATGTTAGCTACAAAGCTCAGCAAGCAACAATCATATCCATGGCATGGGGATAGCAAATCATATGACATAAGGATCAAGATATAAAGCATGGATTCAAGAGTCAATAAATATCATCTCATTAGATTCATACTTGACAAGGGTGCAAAGAGCAACATATGAGAATATCAAGAACAATTGCAAGGAATGAGCTCAAGTGTAGGGTCATATTCAACATTTGATTCGATTTATTGATATCAAAGGAGTATATAACAACATATGAGTAAATTAGGATCATAATATAAGGTATGAGCTCAAGAGTCATGTTTGACATTTCATTTAATTCATTGATAACAAGGGAGCAAAGAGTAACTTATAAGCAAGTCAAGATTCAAAGGCATGAGCTTAAGGGCCATATTTGATATCTCATTCGATTCATTAATAACAAAGGAGCAAGGAGTAATATATTAGCAAATCGATATCAAAATGCAAGGCAATGAGCTTAGGAGGAGAGTCATATTTGACATTTCGTTCAATTCAGTCGTATCAAAGGAACGTATAGCAACACATAAGAATGTCCTTTGGAATCATATCAAAGGAATATAGATGGTGAAGTGAGATCATAACATAAAACAATTTCACCCATTTCTGGGCGTCCACAAGTCTAGAGCTCATCATGGCTTCACAACATAACACAATCCCCTTTTTATTTCTAGCAAAGGGTCCACAATATTCAACAAACACCGGAGTACAAAAAGTATATTATAATCACGAAAGTAGAAATGTATCAGAAGCACATGTGAAACAACAAAAGCATACATATGCACATACAGAGCAATATCAAAGGTAACTTGAACATATGCACAATTCATTCAATTGTAACTAAAATCAGTGACTAAGAGATAAAAGAGTTTAATCAGCAACATGAGTCTCATTGAGAGAGGACTCTTAGCTTAATCAAATTCCAAAAGGTCGAAGCAAGAATTGGTAAACTTCAGAATCAATCTGTTCTGGCAAAATTTGTAAGGTACGTTGCACAAGATGTAGGCATTTGTGCTCCAATTTATTCAAGTACGACATTGTTAGAAAGATATACGAGTCTACCTTCAAATAAAGTTAATTTGTACAAATTGGAGTTATCGACAAAAAATTACAAGCAATTGAATCCAGATAGGTCAGAATCATCTTGTCATTGTTTATTAGAATTCAAGAGATCAATTGAAATAAACATTTGGATAGGCATCTGTACATCATATCATTTAAATAAGGTACTGCAAAAAAGATACAAGAGTCTAGTTTCCAACAAAAGAGATTTGACTTGATTCAAAGTTTTGTACAGAACATCATAATTTTTATCTCTGCTAGACAAAATTCAATAGATCAATTAAAAGAGATGTTTGGAGTTTGGACAGACATTTGTACTCCAAATCATTCAAGTAAGGTATTGTCAAAAAGATAATAAGAGTCTAGTTTCCAACAAAAGAGAATTTGCTTGATTTTGAGCTTTTTACAGAATATTATAGTTGAAATAAGGCAAATACGTCAAAATTATTAAAAGTTTCCAGCATTGCAGGTTTACAACTCAATTAATGTTGATGCTATCAGAAAGAGGCAAAGCTTTACAAATTATGCATAAACAAGAAGGAATCAGAGATAAGAATTACTATAGGATAGGATAGAACACTTGCCTTAATAAAAGCTAATTCCTAAAGATATTAAACTACTCCAAAATCTTCAGGCCAAGGCAAGAAGACTTCGCTTCTTCTCCTTCAATTTTTCATTCTCTTCACCAATACAAGGTAGATGGCAGCAAGCTCTAATTTGGTAACCATTTCTCACTTTTTTCTCTAATTACAAGTGTTTAGATGATACAAAAGATTGTAATATGGCAAGCATGCAACAAAGAAGCTTAGATGTCAACAATATAGCAAGCATGGGTGACACTCTCCTTTATTTAGCTAGTGACATATGTACTCCACTTCCTCTATTTTCTCTTTTTTTATATATTTTTCTCCTCCACTAACATAATATGAAAACTTTCACAAATCACATCCAAATTCTATGATTCACAATTAGGTTCCTTGCATTAATCTTCCAATATAAAATTGCTTGATGCAAAATTTTATTAAATAAATTTTCATATTAAAATAATTAAAAAAATCATCATATTATAAACAATATGATTGAACATGTTCGATACCAATTCAAAAATGAAGGATATTACATAGTCGACACCAAATAGTTGGGACTTACAGCTTTATTGTTGTTGATGTTGCCAACTAATCAAAGTCTAAAATATCAGAATTGGTATTGAACAATCAATGAGATTAGCATCAAGATCAACCAATTAAAAATCCTGATCATTTTTCATTTATTTTTTATTTTGAATAAATTTTATTAGTTTAAGGGTCTTTTACAAATGTAATAAGTTGCCACATAGCAACAAATTCTATAATTTACATTAGTTAAGACTTAAGAGTATCATCCTTAGCAAAGATTGCCTTTTCGAGTATAAAACCCATTTCGACACTTTATCAGACCAGTATGTACTAGTCTGTATTAGTGTACCGACACATAGTATGCTTGTGATACCGGTGGTTTGGCAAGGAAGAAAAAGGGTTCGACAAGGAAGAAAAAAGAGGAAGAGGGAACGGTAGTGGAGGATTAGAGAAGGAAGGATGAAGAAGAAGAAGAAAGAAGAGGAAAAAGCAGCAATAGCGAACCTGGGAAGCAGCGACAGCGACAAGGCAACAACAGCATTGAAGCGGCAGCAATAGTGGCAAGGAAGCGTTGAAGCAGTAGTGGCAAAGCGGCGCTGGCGAGGCGACGACATCTTACTCAAGAAGAGGGCTCGCATTCAAGAGCCCTAATCTGTTTTTTTTTCTCAAACGTTGATTTAGATAGGGCCCCACCATTTTATTTATTTTTTTATTATTTTAATCGGACCAACCAAAACAGAGTGCTCCATGTATTGACCCATGCCCATACCGGTATGGGCAACCCATACCATACAGTTTGGAGCGATACAACAAACGTTGATCCTCAATATGTATGGCACACTGAAACGTGGCTCGAACTTTAGTTATGATAGTATAAATCAAAATGTTGACAGCTCAATGCCCAAACAGAGGATCAAAACCAAACGTACATCTTAAAAAACCAGAATGAGAAGCATAGTATCAACATAAAGAGAATGATAAGTTGTGATCTCATCTGATTACTTAACATAATTTGATATCTTATAAACTTGAACATCATAACAGAAATACTCATTTTCTTATATTGGTAGTTAACTTTGAAAATTAGAGAACAGGTTCAATAATACACTTTCATACAGCTAGAAAGAAAGGTTCAAGTATACTAAGAAAAATTCAGCAGGAGGAAGAAAGCACTAGCTACACTAAAGCTGAATAAGATGATACACAGAAGAACAGACCTTGTCTAAGTACAGCTCCACAGCCCACATGGAAATCATTGTGACTTGACACTTGTCATCCTTAGTCAGATTATCAAGCCTTCTTAGCAAGAATGTCCTTAGTGCATCCTGTGATCAAAGAACACTCGAGACTGAAAGATTGAGTGACATGGTCAAAATAGAAACAAATGTTTTTCAATAAAATTTATTCTTCCAACATGTAATACCATTATTGCATTACAAGTTAACACCTAGAACACTGTGCTCCTTCGAGACAGAATTTTTAAATATATGTAGAGATTAGAAAAAAAGAAGAAAAACATAATAGACAAGACTTACATGATTGAGCCCATAGAAGTCTTTGTCAAAGAACAAGAAGAACAAAACTTCATTAGCTAAAGTAAATATATAGTTGGAGTCAAGTATCATTCTCATGATAACCCGCATGAAGCTGCAACACTTTAAACTAAAGATGCGCCAATTTTCCAACCAAACTCATTCAAATGCTTATCCTGCTGAAACTGCCTCACACAATTTCTTTGACCCCCTATGAGCGAAAAGGAGAACCCGCAACTTCTCTAGCAAAGAAGAGAACTATATAACTTTCTTTCTATAGTAAACCTTCTTCTGAAAAAAGATTAAATAGCATGAAACCAAAAAAATTAAACATGGTGGATTAGTGACAAAGAACACTAAACGTGTTCTAGTACTCCTAACTTAATCATGTCTTTGCCCACAAATGACAGGGAACAGATTACAGGATTGCCTGTGGTCCATCATCAGCCACTGACATGATTCTATTTCCTCTCCCAACTTGTAATATCAATGCCAGCAAGTGATCTTACCTCTTTATTTTGACTGGAATATTTTCAGTAATTAGCCTATATGGACATGTACTAAAAGGCAACTGCACCAGCAAAAACATCTCACAGATGCATGGAAAACATCTATTTTGATGATGATGATAACCTATATTTTGGTGGTCTAATTTAAAGGTCTAGTTCTTTGTTGATTAGCAAGATTGAACTTTCTTTTCTAACTTCATGAGATTTCGGATGTACTTCATTAGCAATGAAAAAGCCAAATAAGGAAATACAAAATATTGTTGATCGCATAACTGTTTAGTATGGAACAGTAGCAGTGAATTACAATTTAAGAATCAGCACACTTATGAGGAATTAAATGGTGATGTACCAAATTTTTAATGACTAATAACTTTGTTTATAGAGTTCATATTGGCCTGGTTTTTGTCTTGTTTCATATACTTTGGGGTATTCTTCTCTCACTCTGACCATATTCTTTCCTCAAAACCTCTGAACCCTATAACTCATGCTTTCCCTAAGCACTAAACAATTGCTATATGCCATTCTATAAATCATCATTATCACAAGCCCACAAAGCAAGAGCCATTGTATTATTAGAAACATAGTTAAAAAAAGGGTAGCACCAGTGCATCCCAGAAGGCATTTACGGGTCTAACCAAAAATTTATTTTTTAATATCTCTAGCCTGTTGATGACAACCAAACTTGTCAACTGCTATTGACAGTCAACTACTGTTGACGGTCACCAGCAAGCCTTGTCACTGAGCCTCCTATCCACTCCTACATCTCCTCTCATCCCCCCTCTCCAACTCTTCTCTTCTCTCCCTCTCTCTCTTTGGTCCATACCAACTGGTACAATGGCATACAGTGTGTCAAGACATTGGTGCTCCACCTCTTCTCTTCTCTCCTCTTTCTCTTTCTCTTTGGTCTGTACCACCTGGTACAATGGCATACAATATGTCAATACATCGGTGTGTACCAGACTCGTACTAATCCACCCAGAGACCAGTATCAGTCCGAATCCTATACCAACAAGATATGGGGTTCTGAATCAACATTGGAAATACAATCATAAGCGGAACTTTTATCTTTTAGAAAAATCTGGAACATTTCCTAATTAATAACAGATATCAAGATCATAAATATGCAATTAGCAAAATAGTACCTTTTTGGATGACCACAAAATTAAAATAAGATCTTGTAATGACTAGAGATCCAAACTAAAAAGAGAGATGTATAGGAATTCTGCAGTTCGGTCAGTACAAATGGCCATACATGCAAAATAGCAATAACCTACTACAGCCTGCATTTTAAGATTTTCCAATAGATTTTATTGGAAATCTTTAGCTGCTAGACTGTAGAAATTAGTTAATGATGGATTTATGGCAAAATTACTTAATTCATGCATTGCACTATTCCAGAGCCAAAGAAAGATTAGCACCGCAAACATGGTCATTTTTAAAATTTTAAGGCTTTTCTGAAAGATTTGTTTAAACCATTTCTTTTCCATGTTCTTTGGTTTCTATCTACTTTTCTACTCTTATCAGTAACTATGTGCTAAGGTTTTGACTGTTGGACTGGTACCAATTTTAACATGTTGGACTAGTACAATAATGAAATACCAAACAGTACATTGACCTGTACCCATAGGTATCACTGGAAAAACAAAAAAGTGAGTACCAAGTAGGATTGCTTGGTTGGACTAGTAGACACTAGTTGTCAGTCCAAACCAAGGTTCGCCTTACCGGTCCGAACCAACATACCGGCTTACTAACAAAAACGAAAGACATGGATATACACAAATATTACATCGAACATTATTTGTATAGATTTGTCTACGACAATGTGTTGGCACAATAGGGCGTGCCAACAGCATAGGAAAATGACAAAAAATAACTCCAAAAATTTCTTAAAAATTTTATTAGAGTTTTTAAGTTGAAAATATATATAAATTCAGTATAAACTTAGCAAAAATAATTTAAATTATGAAAGAATAGTAGCATATATCTTTGATTAGAGAACATAATATAGGCTTAATTATCTCAAAAATCATCAAAAATGAAAAAAAAAACTTTGATTAGAGAGTTCTTATTCTAACTTTGGTGTTAATCCTCCATAATTAGCCTCCCAAGCTTGACCAATTCATAAATTATAGTTTCGTAGAGTTTAAGAGAGTACAAATGAGAGAATGAGATAAATATGTGAGTGAGAAAGTGAATAAGAGAATAAATGAGTTAGAGTGTGTGAAACGGGAGAGAATGAGGGGGTAAAAAGGGTTTAAAAACCCTTTCTACTAGTTCAAACGGTCAAATGGACCGTTTGAATCAAATCAATCCTGGCCCTTGATCAATGTTGGTCGAAATCCAATCGGTACAGGTCGATAACAGTCATATTTTGACCATGCCCATCGGTACAGACCCCGTATCGGGTGATACGATATCATATAACACAAACCACCTAATACAAGGTGGTCTGCATACCAGTCCCCTATCGGATCGGTATATACTGCCTATACCGAGTGGTAAATCACAGCACGAGAGACCTTGGTCCAAACAGTATTTTAAAACATAACTACAATAATGAAATACCAAGCAGTATATTGACCTATACTCATTGGTATCATTGAAAAACACAAAAAAGTAAGATACCATCTGGTAATGCTTGGTTGGATTGGTAGACACCAGTTGGTACAGATCAGTCTAAATAGTATTTTAAAACATGCTAGTATATTTATTTGTCCATTTGAACACGCTTGCAATAAATTAATCCCCTAATGATCAAACCAACTAATTATTTGTTAGCTTTGATTTTGGAGTGACTGCTGTTTGGTCTAAAAATTTTGGTCTGATTTATGGGTCTTCACAACACATTAGAAAGATAAATAAGTTTGGTGATATTATTCTTTATTTGTTCAACTTTAGAAAAATAGCATGGTGACATGATTCAGCCTTATACATAGCAAACTGTGCCAAACTAACTAGTAGATGTCAGAAACTTAATTTTGTCACATCTTGATTAAACTTTGGAATGTTATGTTGTTAATTTAACTTATTTCCACATCAATAATAAGACAACGTACTTACCAACTCATCTGCCATTACAAACTTCAAGCTGATTTCTTCAAATGACTTGATGTAGTTCACCTGCAAGAGGAAAAAAAAGCATTCTCATATTGTATGTACTTACTACAATGTATAATCATATGAAATGCACCTCTCACTTAACAATCTTATTTTAACATCTTAAATTTAGTCATCATCATGTCATTTTTCTTCTTGTTCTCAGGCAGGGTAACTAAAAGACACATCAAGGCTCATGATGACAATCATGTCCAACCCAAAAGAAAATTGTTGCAACTTGATCAAGAAACTACAGAAAGGAATGTTTTACACTAATGATAATACAATAAATGATATTTTCACAAACATTGGCAAATAATAAAACTATGAAAACTCACCTCCTCAAGATAATAAGAAAGAAATAAATTTACTTTTAAACTTCTCTCACAAAATAGATTCATCCAAAGTATAATATCCATAAAGAACAAAAGATTGTCACTTATGACACTTTTGATGCAGGCCTCCAAAACCAAAAACAAATGACATAGCATGCAATAACTTTGAAAATAATCATAAGAAGTAAAAAGTGAAAACAGAATCTCAAAATGTCATTGACTCTCAGTGAAGTAAACATCGCAAGCAATTAATGTGCCACAGTACAACTGATGTTAGAATGAGTTGCATTTGTTTAAATAAAGGGGCAACTCTTAGTCGATCAGCCTCGTGCACTGGCTATGCCTTTTTTTCTTAAATAAGTATATGGATATACCAACGGCCATAGCACAAAAATCATGCTGCTGCCAAATTATATCATGCAACCTATCATGGAAGTGCTAAAACATGATTAAATCAGTTTTTTACGGGTATTAGTTAATACAGGGACATACCAACTTACACGGCATAAAATCATGTCATGCCAAGAGAGCAGATGCATGCTCTCATTGCCATGAAGTTATCCTTGAGTAGTTATTGAACCAGTGCTGCCCTTTGCTTAAAGGTTTGGGATGTCCTAAGGGTTTAATGTTGGCTGCAGGATTAGATGTTTATCATGATTTAGCAGGAAACTGAGAAACAAAAGGTTTCCTTATTCATGCCAAAAAAGAAAGAATGTTATGCAATCACATACATATTCCTTTAGCATTTTAGTATCATGGTAGCAAGGTAGTTATCACGAGAGGCCCAAGCACTTCAAACTTTAAACTTTCTATCATTATTTTCACTATTTTATTATCAATGTGGTCGCAACTTAATTATTAAAATGTACCAAATCCAAATTAAATTTGTGAGAACACTGAAACAGTTGATTAAGTATTTTTATATCGAGTGACCAATACAGTTAAAAATAAAGGAACAAGATTGAAGACTTAAGCATTGCTTGATGCTTGAAGTTTTTCCTGTTTCAGATCTCTTTGTCATCAAGTACACTATTATACATGTGAACGTCACCCTTCAGTTTTCACCTTTTTCATCAAGAATCACCCTTTTTTCATATTATATTTGGGATAATGCTTAATATGAAAAGAAGGGTGAGTATATTTATGCTAACCTTTACCAATTTAGACCTCATTTATCTCTCTATGCATGAAATTTTTGCCTCTATCTCTCGTCTTCAAGGACCTTCCTGATCTCACAATGCAGCTGTAGTTATAAACCAACAAGGGACGAAAGGACATTATGGACCATCAAATATAGAACTGACCAAGGTTTCTGATCCTGGCAAGGACCTCAAAATTAGTGAATTTAATCCACTGGATTTAGATTTTGTTTTTTCTTAAACTCGTTAAGGCATATGATTGTGTCCGTTCAACATATTTGAGGTTATTAAGTTTTCCCTCAAGTACCTTTGTCATTTGGTACTTTTTCTGGATGCCCACAGTATAACAAACCATGCCAACATTTGGCATGATAATAACATACAATCGAACTGAAATTTAATTCTACGATCCAAGGAACTTGATTACAATATGTTCCTGATTGCTAACAAATTAAGCAAAAGAATAAGAAGCTTAAGATATCAGTGTCTCAAAGCATTTTTCTCTGAAATATGAGGAATCAGTTTTATCCTTCATAAGATAGAAAAAATGATTGCAGGCCATCCAAACATCAATGGATATGGTACCAAAATGGACCATCTCATTGGAGATGTACCAATTTCAGGAGTAAGATGCTTCAACCAAATTTCAATGTTTGAGCAAGTTGAGCAAAAACTGGGAACAAGATTCTAAGCTTTTATAGTCGCAACAAAATAGAGCATAAGATCTCCAATTTTACATAAAGATAGATTTGAGGAAGACGAAATCAAGTTCTCAACAAGTTAAGATTTGGATCAACCATGTTGGAAACATATTCACTTGATCTAATCATTATTATGTAGAGAGGGAATCTATAATTCCCTATCACCAAGGAGAAAATTTAAACCAACATTACCTTGATAAAGATAGCTACCAAAATTATTCTTTGAATTATCCATCTATAACTTCTCAACATTCATAACTCAGCAACTGATAAAAGGTTTTACTAATTGATAAAGATACATTGCAGGAATTGGAATCATGCAATTGAATTCAGTAACAAAGATAACAAAACCAAAGAGTTCAACCCCAAAAGATAATCATGTCAGTTCAGAACTATGAAATTGGAATTGCACACTTCTTCTAGGATCTCCATGTTTCTTTGCACCATATTTTAAGTAATAATGTCAGTAATGTGATAGGATGACCAAAAAGGAGTTATTTCTCTATCCTGAAATCCTAAATGATATATAACAAGATTTTTATCAGCTTCAGGGTAAACAATTCTAACTGGGTCATTAAAGTAGTTCATGGAAATCACTAAATGGTGTTTCAGAGAAAAAACTTGAAAAGGAAAAGTCACAAGCTTCAATTTATCTGATTCTTTATGTGTACCCTCAAATACTAATCATGATTCCCCTGCACCTCATTATTTCATAAAAGAGTCATGCCCTCACCCTTCACTCGGATTCAGATATTGGTATGTTTATCAACTAAAACAATGTTAATTTGTCAAAAATAAACTAAAATTCCAACAGATTCACATTTTGCTACATGGTTCCAATCTGCAACAAATATACTTCAAGAACCCATTCCAATATTTTGATCTTTATCAACTATTACTAAAAGTCATTGCCATAAGACTTAAACTAAAGCAGACTCAGTAAAACTATAATTTACATTCTTTCACGAGTGCTCACTACTTCACCCTGCTTGATCCTAGTAGAGACTTCCTCGATTAAAACATACTTAAAAAAAGGGCAGTTAGTAAAGTTAATCAACTTTTGCTCATCAATGTCTAACAATATGCCAGGTTTACTACTTTAAATTAGGTACCATTTCAGGTTAGAAGGAATAATAAATTATTGAAAACTAATCTCACCTTAGCATAGAAAGAAGCCGCTCTGTAGTAATCTCTGGTGGAAAAAGCAGCATCGGCCTGTAATAAATCTAACTCAATTACTTTTCACACAAAATCAATATAGCATTGAATGAAATAAGCATATGTGCAATCTCTCAGTGTCCAAGAATGAACAAGAGCTCCTGACAACATTACACAGTTGCAAGAGCCCATCAGGATAAGAAATGACCTGCACTAAATAAACTTGATCTCTCTGGATTGGATTTCGACAATAGGCTAAAGCAGTAGCATATTCCTTCATGTCTAGGTAGAATTGCCACATGTCACGGCTCTCATCTTGAACAGAAACCTTGTACAGTAGACATCAACAAAATTTTAAATAAAAGATCAGGGAGCTTAACCAAAGCACATATCCATGTAGGCTCTAACCTGGAATATAGAGTTCTCATCAAATGCATAGAATAATCCAGCCGTGGCATCACTGCACAACCCAATAATTCCTTTTGATGATTCTGGCGTATGATCAAATTTAAGGTCCTCTACTATTTGTTGGCTGACTCTGTTGACAACCTGCAAATGAAGGCAAGTTGTTTTCCTGAGTTATAAAGACAACTAGTCATCTCATCCTCTGTACTGCTTGTGACATAACCCAGTTTAAAATTACAGATAATTGTTTTGCTTAAGAATGACACTTGAGGGAGTCCCTGAACTAGAACAACAATCATTTGCAAAGTTCACTGGCAATCATGTCAAAGCCAACTGGCAGTGAGCTAAATAAATTCTTTATCTGATGTGGAATAAAACTTCCATTCAGAATGCTAATATCAACGGTTTTTTCAGGCAAAACAGCAAAGCTGAAAACGTTTTTTTAGGCAGTAAATTAAATACAAAAGATAAGATAAAATAAACACAGAGAGAGAGGGGGAGAAAGAAGCAGAAACAGCTTACAACAAACTCCAAGACAACTAAGAAGTGATGGAAGCCTTTGGCAAACCAAAGACCAGATGGCCTAATTTTTTACTGCAGCAAATTCTCTCACAGCTAAAGAACCAGAAAGTGATTCCTTAACTATATTAACCAGATGTTCAATAAAACCTTTGAGCCTGCAGTTTCTTTCTTTCCAGATATTAATTTTTGTTGTTATATTGACACTTGACAGAGCCTTTCAAAGTTCCAATATCAATTAAAAAAGAACCAACATGGTACATCCTTTGCCCAACCTAAATCAAAGTAACTCTGGGTTCTACTACACAGTTTTCAAACTGTGTAGAAAAACTGCTTTCAAACTCATTGTCAGCCTCATCATCGACCATTGCAGTGCCAGTTTCACCATAGTTGTGGTCGTCCTTGAAATTGGCAACTTTTTGATCCAATTTGATGCCAACCAAGGCCGACAGGTCAATGGCAGCCTTCACAACATCTAATCAGCCTCGCATTGGCTTGGAAGCATAATTGTAGACGAGGATAAGCTGATGAAGATCACAACTTGAAGTCCTAATAGCTGTAGCAATCGACTGGGTCAAAGAATCATATTTTAGACAACACAAAGAAGGAAATATGGATTATATTGATGCTTGGTCACCCGTTATGATTCAAAGAAAGGGCAACCAGCTGGGTAATTGTCAACGATTTGTTCCAAAGCAAGGGTCAGCTGACTAACATACCTGAGGAGGGATAGACAGCTTGAAGGATGAGGGATGCAAGAGCAATCAAGCAAGGATCATTCCAGAAAAGCAACACGATAGTAGGCCATATAGATATAAGCATAATAGGCCATGTAGATATAAGCATACAAGCCTCTAAGGCTATAACTTTTCACTCTCATTTTCTCCCTTACTAAATTCTCTCTCTGAGGTTACTAGATTCCCTTGTAGAAAGGTAGCACTCGAACTCAATAGAAGGCTACCCATCCTATCAAGAGGATTTGCTACATTCCCTTGTAGAAAGGTAGCACTCGAACTCAATATAAGGCTACCCATCCTATCAAGAGGATATATGAAATAGGTAGTCCCACTTCTCTCAAGATTTTAGTAGTTTCCTCCACTGGCCTTTTTATCTCATCATGCTAAGAAGAGGCTCTAACATTTTCAATTTTTTGTCCACATAAAAATAGCTAGTGCGGTTGCTGAACAATCTGATTTACATGTGCCTCAAATACAAATTAGCTGTATCATATTCATGATAAGTTATCTATTTATAAGTTGCCATTTTTTTGTGTGCATAATTCATTTCCTATTTACTCACTGAATGTTCATATATAATATAGCTTCTTTGTTGTATATTCATTATATCCTTCAGTTTATCTAGTTTCCTTCTGACAAATTTGCATCATATGTAATACCTTTCTCTATATATATCATCCTACAATTCACGCATAGGTCAAACAGCCATTGATTGGCTCTGTATCAGAAACATGAATCCTTATAAACCCACTCGAGTATAGTTTTCTTTTGCACCAACTATTGGAGGCTGTCAGATGAAATTAATTTAATAAAAGTTCTGAAGACACAAGAGTTGGTTGTATTGTAAACCTAAACGTGATCCATACCTTAACCTTGTTGCCAATCAGAACCAAAAAGTGGAACTCAGACACTGCAAAAGATCTTGGTTTATTGGCTTCGCCCACTTCACCCAATTTTGAATAGTCCAAAAGACCCTTGTTTTCAACAAAGTTCTCATCTCCATTGGTTGAGCTTCAGAAAACAGGAACTCCATAAGTCAAGCACAGGTAAAATCTTCAACCATCAACAGATTAAGATTCGAAAAATGTTGAATAAATAGAATACAACATATAATGCCCCTTTTTATCCTTTTGATAGGCAAGTTTACTAAGTTAATAAGCACTATTAATGCGTGCTTCAAAGGCAAATTAAAATTTAGCAAGAGATATAGTTATCCTTAAGAGGAAGATGAAAACAGAAAACCATACCTGTGTTGTGCACCAAAATTTAAATCACCATGATAAATTCCAGCCCCAGAGAGCCAGGCAAAATGTTGGGCCCTCCGCTGCTTAATAAAAAAGTGTAGCTCACTGCAGATAATTACCATAATAGTGATGTTTGACCAACAATTTTATATAAAAAATGACAATTTAATACATATTGCATGAGAAATTAAGAAAGAGCTCTCCAAATAAACAATAAGGGGATCACATAAGATTAATGATGTAAAAATGTAAGACAACATATACCAATTAGTAACAGCAAAGATCAAGTGAAAAGTAACACTGCACAAAGAGATTTGATACTAATATTTTGATGAATTTTATGCAGAATGAATGATCACCTCATGAGTCAATTGCTTTCCACTGTAATTAATGACTCTATTAGCTTACTAAGGTTGACTCTAATGTTTATTCAAAACCAAACCATTAGCTTAAGACCACAAATTCTCAAAGTATATCTGCTTGACTAAACAGTTAAGCCAAAGCAGTTTCCTAAGTGTAAACAATTTAGAATGATTTACTAAACATTTAAGTCCACCATTGGTGAAAGGAATAACTAGTATTGAGAAGAATTAACACACCTGAAATGAACACATTGGCAACTATTCCAGCAGAAACTAAAACCACACTATCATTTTGTTCTATTGACAAAAACCATAGAAGGCTCTGAATATTTTGTCAAATTTCAGAGAGTATATGGATGGATGACGAAAATTATGGAGGCTTCAAAATTGATCACCTAGCACATCTGTGTATTCTGGACATTGTGTTATCCAAGCTGATTGGAATCTTCGGATATGATTTCATCTGACCAGAGTCATTTTGAGTGGCACTGATACAATTAGTATACTTGCAACTTGGGCAGCAACTCATTTCATAAAAGGAATTGGAAACATCTTATACGATTGTTGCTGGTTGTCACAATGCTAAAATAAGGTTATTGCTGGAGAATATTCTCAAGCCCTTACCTAAATTTGGTGAATTTGTACTTCTTATAGCGGAATAATTGGGGACCTCGTACATTTTATCCTAAGTCATATTGGCGTCAGTCATTGAAGTCTAAATTACAACAATATAACAACCCAGAACATCCTATAAAAACAAATTAAGACTGCCCGAATGAATTTGACTAAACAAGCCAACATATATTAACCAACTTCAAAGATCATGAATGAATGTCAGAACATGGTAAACTGATGGTACACCGAAATATTAACCCTTTATAGGTTTCAATATAAAACTATAAATCGAAATTAGAAAATATATGTTACCATAAGTAACGCATATAAATGATGAAACCATTTTAGTGTAGAGTGATACAAGAGATACGTTTCAGAGGTTTGGTTCCCAATATAAACCAAGATTACCAACTATCATCCAGATGCACCTAGGGCATCAGCATTTCCTGTCACCAATTGAAGATCTCAAAGAGATATCTAAATCCACCTCAACACTGGAAAATATTTATGTTGAGTGTCATAAATATCATCAGACTGTACAGGATGTCATTGGGGGATCTAGGTACAAGTACAACAACGAAAAAAGTCCCTAAAGAAAAGAGTAATAATAAAAAAAGATTTTGATATTTGTCTATGCAAATAGGTGTGCATTACAATAATGATGTGGAGAAAAAGTGGTCTATTGACCACACAGTTTCATCTAGGTAATAACAAGAATGTGTTTGTCCCCGAAGACAACAATAAGAATCCAGAAAAAAATTTGACATTTGTCTATGTAAACAGGTGAGCATTACAATAAAGTGGAGGAGAAAAGGAGGTGAATTGACCACACAGACCACATCTGTTGAGTCTAAATTGCCACTGGATCTAGAACACCAGCCTCAATTGGTTAGCAAACAATATGCCAAAGACTCCATGATGTTTAGTGATACCTCTCATAGATTCAAGGTACCATATTTTGTTCCATGCCCTTCTGATGGACTTGTCCAGAGATACAAGATTTGAAAGAACTATGTAAAAGCTGCAATATATTCTATTAGAAAACATGGTGCCTTTTGTGGGTCAGACGCATATCTGTCCATTTGGTCTTTATTACAAATGGCACAAAAGAAAACTGCTTTCAAAAGTTTTTCTGGCGTGTGAACTCACTAATCCAATAGTAAATGTTTATACTTGTTGATTAAAATAAATAAAGAATTTAGACAAGTAATAGAGTTTCCATATCTAGTACCAAAAATGTATTTCTAATTTTTATTAATATAACGGGAAAAAACAGAGAACTAACACATGCAAAAAATATTATCAAATAACATAAAAGATAAGAAAAAAGTCAAAAGCATTATTCCAAAGGCAACATTATAATGAGCATGTAATAGCTTGCCTATTGGGAATTTCTCCAGGAAGCTCCATAAAATGCACCGCACGATCTGAATAGCTGGCAAATACAGTCTGCAAAAGATTAGCAACATAAACCAGATCACAGAAGATTTACCCACAAAATCTCTGAACATAAAAAAGTTCTGACTACTGTTCAAATGCTTAAAATTTAAACTACATGTAAAAACTTACAAAAAGAATAAACCACATATTAACAAAGACGAGAATGTAATATTTTCCTTTAATTTTTTTTTATTCAAAAATATACTAGAAAAAGAAACCAACTAGACACCAACATGCTTCTGCAGAAAACTAGATAACTCAGGAAATTACAATATATAAAAGAATAGTTAAAAGCATTCAGGTCATACTATGAGATAGGAAACTCAAATTTAGGCCTTGCCATATGAGCATAGTTTATCCTTTTCAAATTAGTGATACTTAAGAGAGAGAAACTATTTTTGTCAAATATTTTTAGGTTCATATGATTTCAAGAAAGCACTCGTTAGAATCTAAACTTAAGGACATAACAAGAAAATACATTAAAATCTGCCAGAAAGAAACTACATATCTAACCTCCAATGAACCAATACCAGTGAAAGAGTACAATCTGGTTGGTGTCACGGCCATCACATAAAACCTTGTTGCATTACTTAGAGCAGCTGTTTCCATCTGCGGATTAAGAATCCGAAAATATAGTGGCATAACCTTTCAAGTCATCACCAACGAAGAGAGTAAACATTCTACCATACCTGCAAACCCATTATGGCTTCAGGAAGCTCAGTCAGCTCAAACAGCAACTTTACATGCTTCTCCTTCTTATCCACCTCGTCAACCGCCATCTCAAACAACTGCCCGTTTTCAGTACCAAGAATCACCTCCTTCGTTGATCCTAAAACCATAAACAAGGAATAAGTAAAAACACGTCGTATGCAAATCATGAACCAGAAAAAGCGACATCACATCTTTGGTTATCTCTCAACTAAAGAGAAACCCAGCATACGCAGATCAAGAATCAGTAAAGGATCATGATCAGTATCAACCAAATAGATACCCACCATGTGCAAATCAAGAACTACAAAGGACGACATCATACCTTCCGTGATCTGCTGTCGGTTCCAGGCCACCGCATTGACGACCAATCCTTTCAGCCGGCTCAAAACCCTAGGCCGTGCCCACTTTGCGTGGATATAGTATGTCTCAGCCCCGGCCGCATGGAGAACCGTTGCAATGCAGTGGCTCCCTCGGGGGTCAACGAAGACACGGTGCACCAGCTGATCACCGCCTCGGCCTCCAGAGAAGTCAAGATCTGCGAGGATGATGAACAGATCAAGATCGAAGGGAAGGGTTCGGAGAGAAGAACAACCGAGGCTAGCTGACCTTGCGAGTCCCCGACCCCAAAATCATAGCGAATGACCCAACCCTTGCTGGTGCCAAGGATGATGACGTCGTTGCCGGCGGCCATGGACGTGATGACGCCACGACCCCTGGCGGCGTGCCGCTCGAGGGGATCGACGGAGAAGAGACCGCCGCCGCTTCCACCGGCGTCCATGACGACCGGAGAAAGAGCGAGACGCTGAAATCCTAAATGGAACCTAAGTGATGTAGAGGGATGGGTAGAGAAGGGATTCAAGAACCGAACGGAGGAGATCGCCGGAGCTCGACAAAAGGTATGACGATTTGGAATGTAACAACCCATCATTTTATAGGAGACCCGACCCGGAATGCCCGTTGCTTTGAGATCTGTGAACCTCAAAATCTGACGGTGAAATGCTTTCAAAGTTGTACAGCACATCATCTCACCTCATGATACTTTGAGATTTGTGCATATATTTGACTGGCCTATGTAATTCATGTCGAAGATGGAAAGTTTGTGTTAGGTATCTAAATTGCCAAATTTTAATTATTAATCATTCTATTTTTAACGGTGAATTCCCAAATAAATCTCTAACTTAGGAAAATTTTATAAAGAGAGCACCTCGCCGAAAAAAAAAAAATATTTATTTCCATCTCTATCGGACCCATAATCACCTCTATTGACACAATCAATCCCACCCCTACATTCTTTGCCCATGACCTGTAAACGCGAACTTGACTACCCACCTCCGTCTCGCCTCATCAGCTTTTGTCGTACTCACCTCAAGAGTGAATCTAACAAGTGTTGAAAGAGTTCGTAGAGATAACGACAACCGTCTTACCTCTCCCTTCCTCATGCAAGAGACCAAGGGTAAAATGGTCATATATAAAAAAGATATTTCACAAAAAAATTTTAAAGTTGAAACGTTGTACAAGAAAGTTAAGGATTTTTTTTTAATTTACCATATTTTAATTTAAAATTTTGATTTATTTTTTTATGAAATAAGTGATAAGAATGAGATTTGATCTGAAAACTCATTATCAGATAGTCAAGATTTTTGAATTTATACGATTAGATTTTGAATCTTGGATCCAAGAAAAGTTAAGATATTTTTAGATATTTAAGTTAAATATTTTTTAATTCAATGATACTCATGCTGGTTAAAAATGCAAAAAGATAAATCTGATGTACATTATTTTTAGGTTTATCCTTCATTGTTGTTGATTTCCGAAACCTTCTTACCCCCACATGATCATCATTGCACCCATCAAATGCTGAAGTCTAAGGGTCAGGTTTATCTACAATTTCATATGGCCATTTAGCAGACATTCTAAAATAATGATCAAAACCCAAAAAAAAAAATATACATAATATATGTATCATCCAAATATCACCAGCTGAGAATTGCATGATAAGCTGGTTGGAATCATGAAGACAGAAAAAGAGATGCCGATGATGAACAAAGCAGATTGCATATTACAGCAGCTGAAAGGAAGTCAGTAGCTCCAGAATCCATTCAGGATACTTCGAAATCGATTCCGGGCGGAGAGCTTCTTCATCACCTTCCTGGCGTCCACCTCGTCGGCTTCTGCCAGTCTCTGCAAGCAATGCACCAACCCGGAGGCCATGATCCTTCTCCTTCCGCTGTTGCTCTCCGCAACTGCCTTCAGCACGGAGAGCAGGTGCTTCCTCGTTGCAGAGTTCCCCTCCACGAGATCGAGCGACCGCATGATCCGGTCCACGTCGTGGTCGTCTTGGATCAACCTTCTCCTATTTCGTTGAGCACAGATCATGTTACGAATGGTCTCAGCTGCTTTCTCTCTGACTCCAGCTGATTTGGCTTCCAGTAAGCTCACGAGCTCCGTCATGTAGCCCGCGTCGCCCATGGCCTTCCTGTACTCCTCGGAGAGCTCACAGAGGCGGGAGACGCTCTTCAGGACCAACTCCTGGACGGAGACGTCGCCATGTTTGACGAAGAAGAGCGCTCGATCCAAGAAGCCGGAGCTCATCAGGACAGCTATGGAATCTGCTGAGTGGAGCAGCCCGGTAGCCTTGAGAGCCGCCTCTCTTGCCGTCGATGAGCAGGGTGAGCATGGATCCAGTAACTCAGTTATCGAGGCGATAAGTCCTTCTCTGACAACGATTTGTCTGATGCCATTGTCCGCAGATGCCATGGAATGAAGGCACTCAATGGCTTGAATCCGTGATTCTTCTTCCTTGGACAAGGTGAGCTGTAAGAGAACAGGAATGGCGCCCTCCTCCACCATGAACCTCCTCATCTCGTCAGCGCTGCCGAGGTTGCTTAGAATCTGACAAGCCAACCCAATTAGCTCTTTACGACAAGCGGCGGCGTCGCTGCAGATCTTGAGCAGCACCGTGATGCCTCCATGAGCAGAGATCGACCACCCGTTGTCGGAATTCTCGGTCAGCCTTCTCAGAATTCCGGCGGCTCTCTCTCTTCCCAATTCAGTTCCCTTCTCCAAGATTGGTATCAGTGGACCTATCGCACCTGCAGCGACAAGCAGTCCTTTGTATGAATCAAACTCGGCGATCACCGAGAGTACCCCTGCGGCCTTCTCCCGAAGGCCATCATCTCTGTGTTCGAGAAAGCTTACTAGAAGACACACTGCATCAGCTGTATCCGTCGCCACGATCCTCACATACTCGTCGTCTTCGCGGAGAACCTCATGAAGAGAAGCCAAAGCTAGCAGTCTCATGCTGGTATCACCAATCTTAAGCCTCGAGAACAGATCCCTCACGTAGAATCGGATGTCCTCTCGGCTGGCATTACTGCTTGGCTTCGTGAGGACGATGGCTCGGGAATGCGTCGCATTCCCAGAAGCATACAATTCCGCAAGTCTCTCGTTATGGAGCCCGAGCCTGGAGGCAACGCCATTAAGATCGCTCCTCAAGAGGAGCTTCCCACCGACGCAGGATTCATCGCCGCAACGAAGTAAAAGCGATTCGATGTCATCGAAGGTCGACAACATCGACTTCAGTAGCAAATCCACCTCCGAATTCCGGCGGAGGAAGTTGCCGTCTGCAGCTGCGGCAAGTCCGGAGAGCAGCTGCTCGAGCTTGCTGCGGATCAACTGCCACTTACCAGGGAAGCATCGGACCGAGAAGGAAGAAGATACCAGTGAGCCGAGAAGCTGCGATGCTTGCCGTAGACAGGCCATCTCTCGTTCTTCTTTCATGTTGATGGGATGATCATCTGTTGAGTGACTGAAGTCAGATGATCAAATATAGTCAGTAGACAGAGGATGCTTTGTTCAGTAGGAGAGTCCGGTGAGGGTGGATGTCTATGATGGGCTGCAGTGAGTAGAGGAGAAGATAAGAAACATAATGGCAACCGGAGAAGGTAGGTAGGCAGAGAAATGAAGCCTTTTTCTTTTGGATGGCATGATTGGAAGTAGGCAGAGTGAAACTCTCAGTCGGATGTCTCATAATTGAAGATGAGAGAAACAACAACAATAATGTGCCTTATAAGTCTCAGGCTACTTACTGTGCAGGAACATGACTTTGGAGTCATGTCAATCGCCTGAGTTCGGAAGCTTTTTCTTCTTGGAAAATACTGTACCTGATGATCATACAATACGGATCGAAAAGTTTGGAATGAGATAATAGAGAGAATTGCAAAAGAAATAAATGTTCCAATGAGACAAGGATGTTTAACCTAGTCACATTAGTCCTTGCATCACATCAATAAAAATATGTTTCTGTATGTACCGACTCATCAACACAGATGTTCAGTGAGACTCTAATAGCTGCAGCAGCATATTCTATAAACTAATTTGTTCTGAAGCTATCAGCAAACAACTACTTTCAATTTTCCAATTACAAATAATAGAGACTTGGGAAGCCATCTTGGCAGGAGAGATCACAGAAGATGTTGTCCTAAACATGCTCAGCGAGCTAACCAAGGTGGAAGAAAAGCTGAAACAGACGGGTGTCTGCTTAATGGGATAGGAGAACAATTGCTGTCATGGACCACCAACAGTGTCTTATGTAGACCAGCGGCAACCCATCCCTAAATTAATAAAACAAGAGGGTGGCATTGCCCCCATGTGAGCCCTTGTCTTGTTGCCATGTCTAAGGACATTGGTACTTCGTGTAAACTGCGTGATGGAACCACACAGTTGAGGACTTGGTGTCAAAAAACATCAGAAAGAAGGCAACAAAATGAATGGGGTATAAGCATTGGAGGGAGCTGATGCAGCGGCTATTGCAGCACAAAGAAAAATACTTATCCCTGTGCTTCTTCTCAAAACAGTATTTTCATCCATACTCATGGCTAAAATATATAAGACACCCAAGCTATCGTTTTGATGAGTGGAAGTCTCAACAGCAAACAGTTCCAGCAGCAAAGAGAGGAAAACCAACCTGTTGGACCAGCCAATGCACAAGTCTCCAACCAAATATATGATTTGGTGAGGAATGACTGCTTTGCTGAGATTGACAATTTTCAGAACGGCATGCTGTATTTCCACTACTTGCAGCATCACTTTAATTCTACCATAATATGTCTGCAACATGAATGAAGTTAGAAGGCCACAATTCAGTCCAATATAAGGTTACAGATGGATTCCAAATGCAGAAATCACCTGTTGAAAAATGATCACCCTGGTGCCTTTTCTTTTGGATTCGGTCTTGTTTGGACATGCACATTCTGATCAAGTCAAGTAGCAGATTTAAGGAAAAGGAGCAGGGAATTAAAAATTTTCAATGCATAATTAAGCAAAAAACCCTATCTTCAAATAAGACAGTGATTGCCTGTAGCTTGTAAAGCATTGCAGGTAGAAATAGATTCGAGTGCCTTAGCTTGGAAGAGAAGAGGTTGATCGATAAACATTCAGTGTACCTACTTTCAAATAACAAGATATTTAGGGAATAGAGTGGACCATTTTGATACCAAACCACACTACCAGATGAAATAGTAGGTCTCTGGTGCTTGCCAATGCATGTGGAGAGTCAGAGTTGCTTTGTGACCATATGAAAGCTGCTGTGAGCCCCCATGACAGCTGCTCCTTGCCATTTCTCTTATACTCAATAATGCATCTGTTTTCATGGATTCTTAGATGGTTAAAGCACAAAACCATTGCAGTGGTAGAAAACATTTGACAGGATTGAGAAAAGCAGAAACCATGTAATGAAGTTCATGTAAATTTCACCTGCATGATCTCAAAGTAACAGATACTACAAGAATTTGAAGACATGATTAATGATCTCTTCCACTCAACAACTAAAATTCCACTGAAAGTGAGCATTGGTAGGCCCCACCTGATCCACAAAGTCGTTACCTCTGTAGTTTTACATCCCAACCATGGATGGATGATAACTTCAGTAACTGATTCGGATGCAACTTGCTTTCTTTCTTTTTTAGATACTCTTGCAATATCCATGTTTGTACAGAACTAATGCATGATTGATATTTTAACTTGAATGCCTGCTTCCTCAGTAAGCTCCACCATAGCAAATTCTCAGAGAAATAGACTCATGACCTAACAACAGTTTCCAAATCAAGCAACCTGCAAATGACCCATTGGCAGAAAACAGTTAGCTTGCCTATGTAATACTATAATATCATCTTGATTGCAGACAGATAATACAGCAGCAGTGAGTTCCTCTAACAATATGCAGTAGATTAATAATTTTCAAAGAATGTGGATAATATTAGAACCTTACCACAACCACAGCATCGTTTTTGTTCCTTTTTAGTTAGGACAAAAAAAGGAAGTCAGCACCGTGCAAAGAACTAAGAATCGGAGAACAAAGTTCCACGCCAAACCTGATGAGCTGCCAAGAGCCAGCATATGGCTACAAGAAAACTGGAAAATGCAGTGCAACCTGTCGAGCCAAACGTGGGTCCAAAAATATACTATCACAACTAGTTAGCCAATTGGCAATATCAGTGGTCATAAGCATGACAACCAATCGGCATGTCTCTTCCTGGAATGCATCTAGCCTGCACCTCCAGTTCCTATAAATAACAATTTTTCTTACCTTCATAGACACTTCAATTGTTCCTCGAGATAAACTTTATCTTCATTCAGTCTTTTGGATGCTCATCAAGTGTCAACTTTTAGCCATCATGGAGAGCAAGGCACTGATAGGTGAAACAGAAATGCATCAGACCATGCAGCGAGAAGCACTCCACCAAGCAGGAAAAGCCCTTGACCTCCTTGATGTGACTTGTGTCATAAAGAAGGTATAGAAGCATCATGACTCTCATGTAGAACAAGGAAAAGAAGATGTAAGGGTGAATCTGGCTCAAGATGCAATTGCACAGTCCAACTCATTTGCATCAAAACATTTAAAAGAAAATATGAATGCAAGTGACATCATGACCTTTGTCATGAGCATCTTCTAGTCACATGACAAGAAGCAGTATTTTAGCACCATTTTGCATCAACTGTTGCAAGCCACTACGGTGATTCAGCACATCAAACGCATCCTAAGTCAACTAAGACAGATGCAAACCTGACAAAAGGAACAAAAACACAGACCAAAGCATGGCAAGAAACAATACACTCTCCTGCCATTCTATTCTTCTCCTAATGTCTGGAGCTTGCTTTTGCAGAAGTTTGTTGATCACATGGACCACGGTGGCAATGCATTGTAGGAACAAAATTAGGATCATAGGACAACATGCATGGAGAAGAAAGCATGCCAATTTTTTTAACTGTAGCAAGAGCTAGATGGGATTTCAGTTGCCATCATATCAACTGGAAATATTATTCAGAACCAAATTTAAACTCAATTAAACGGAACAGTAACTGAACTTTTATACAAAAGCTTTTTGTCTGAATCAGTTGTAAGGCAAAATTCTAAGATTCCACAGACGAATGCAAGTAAACCTCAGTGATGTGAATAAGAGACAATGTTGGTGCACAAATTTAAGCTCTGTATCCTTAAGAATTGATCCATTATTAAGCAGCATTAGTACATTAGTAATTGGCATGGAAACTGTCAAAAATGAAAAGTATTGCGAGATGCCAAGCAGCTAAAATAATAGAAAGTATATTATAATATCGGTGAGAGGTCATTAATGATCATGTGGTTGCAATACTGGAGTTTCCAGCAACCAAAGTGGTAAGTGTAAAGGTATTCGAGCATTTCCAATCTAACAACCAACGAAGAAATATAAACCAATGTATTGTATATAAGATCTAAAAATCATAAAATCACCGACTTGACAATGATGCCAAATCCTTCCAATTGCTGGCAAATCAAGTACTACCTTCCAGCAGAGAGAATTCAAGCAGGAGAAATCTATGTAACAATCAGCATGAGCTCCAAACCAAGATTAAAATAGACAACCAGAGAGAATTCAAGCAGGAGAATTCTATTTAACATTCAGCATGAGCTCCAAACCCAGATTTAAATAGACAAAACCAGAGAACACAAGCAATGCAGCATTACGAAATGATCTCCAATGCAGAACCGAAGGAGACGGATGTCAGAGTGCGCACACCAATCCGGAAGGCACATGCAAGAGATGGATCCACCTAGGAATAGCTTCCCGTCCTCTACAACTGCACTGGCCCTCTTAATCCCTAAACTTTAATCATCTTATACGATTGGCGGCATAGTCATGCTTCTTATCATCCTTTCATTTCCCCTAAGGAATACAATCTTCCAAACGCCTGAACTTGGAAATCATTCAGATTTTTATATCTTAAAATAAGAACAAAAGATCGAACCTTTCGGAGAATAACCAATCTCGAATCCAAGGCTTGCGCCGTTGATATCGATCCCAGATGATCAGAGACGAGGGCGGAAAGGTGATTTAGGGATGTGTGAACCGGGAAGGGGAAGAGAAGAGGGGTGGTTTTGGGCCGATAAATTTGTTATGGGCGCTTGACGACATCAGTGGTCATATATTTATTTTTTAAAAGAAGATTAAAACAAAAGAAAGTCAAACTACCGTGCAAAAATTTAGGTTTACAGTTTCAAAAACATGATTAGTCCCACCCACTGTTGCTTTATAAATATTATATATATATATATATATATATATATATATATATATATATATATCACGAATTAAACTAGTTAGTACCTTTAATATATATATATATATATATATATATATATATATATATATATATATATATATATATATATTAAGATTATGATAACCAATTTGCATCATGATTACCCACCAAAGATATCAAACGTAATAGCAGGAGAGTAAGCTACAGGGCTTACCGTCCATCGTTCAAAGGTGCCAACAAATAATAATCTATGTCGTTGTCTAAACTTAAGATACCAATTATACATGCACATTAAATCTGCTTGGTTATACTTAAAATACCGATTACACATGCACATGAAATCTTCTTTGATATAACGGGAAAGTAGATATCAACAAGCGACTTGCAAAAGCCAAACAAAGATGAAATTGTTTGAGCAAGGCTGAGCAAAATATTCTTACATGACTCGCAACATATCAGCAGCAATGTGTGGTACATAAGCATCTAATTTGGGCATGGAAATAGAGAGTCCAGATTGCAGAATTGACAAGACTTAATAGACGGAAACCAGCTTCTATGATCCTCAGTAGTCATCGCCTCGTGATATGACTTCTTTACATGTTGGCCGAAGCAAGATGGTATGCTCGAACTGTGATACATAGCTTCCCTTCACATCACACAGAGGCGGATACGGCTGCAAAAGGACCCAAAATTATATTAAGCAGAGTTTCACAGTTAAATGTATAAAAAGAAAATTTACAAAAGGGCTCTCGGTGACATAAACAGCACGCAAGCAAAATTACTAATCCACCCAAATAGTTCAAAATTTTCAATACAATAAAGCATTCACATTATGTTATCGACTAAAATAAATATGCTGGTTGCAAACAAGAACTAACAAAGCAATCATTTTAAACTTCGTAGGTTTCTGATTATATTCAACAAGGTAGGATGATGATGATTTCGGCATTTTATATAGGTTCGACCAGGACAATACTTGAAAATTACAGCAATGTGAATATTGTACCATTAATTATGGGCTAATATGGGCTAGCCCCAAGTGTAAATACTGCACCCTAATACTCTGAATTCCAACTTGGAAGTCCATGCTTCAACATGATACGAGTAATGATCCTCGGACAAGAATAAATCAGTGCCTTCACTAACCAACAGAAATGCCAAGTATCAAAACAAACTAAGCATAGATGAAGGCCCACAACATTGCCAAATCAACTCCCTCATTGTCAAAAACATTCAGGACATAAAAAACACTACCACTGCACCAAGTGATCATGACTTATCATATTTAGGAATATACATAATGTTAAAATTACCTGCACTATACCAGCATCGCACAAGTTTTTCAGTGCCATAAGATACTTGGTCTCTCCCAGACGGTCTAAATAACGGCGGCAAAAGGCCAGTGTTGAAAATTGTTTGTTGATTGTAGCAAGAAGTTGCTTTGCACGAGGCAACCTTAACGGAATGTGTCCTACATCAAAGTTTTTCATGTAATGGCTGCACTCCAAGTCCTCTCTGACGTAGCCCTTCCCTACATGATGACATGTATGTACAAGTTAACACATCTAATTTTGTCAAGTATAAACAAGGCTGGCTGTGACCAACTCATTTATTGCTTATATGCAAATTTAGCATCCGAGTCCAATTCAGACTCCAACCTGTCTTAGCTGCAACAGAAACTAAAGGTCCAACACGAAGCAATTACGACTTTCAGCAAATATAATTTGAAGATTCAAACTAAACATTAAGAGTACGTCCAGATATAAAGTACACTTGAACATCTCAAACAATAGAACTCCAAAGAATGCAGCAGTAGGCATTTATTCACCTGTTGATGCAAATGTTTCAATTGCAAAAAATTCTCCCTCCTCCATTTTTGTTTGCTCTCCACCCTTGACAATTGGAACGGACTTTCCAGCATGAATTTGGTATGGGCCAATGCTGTGGCCATTCAAGTTTCGCACACTTTTAACTGCAGTAGAAAGCAAAATGTTGATGAGCAGATAATATCTATTTAGAAAAAAGATATTGACAAAAATTGTACAACGGAAAAGAGATTATAGCATACCAAGAACATGAGACACACAGATCATAAAATACCTTGAAACACTTTGCCATTGATTTCAACCTCATAGGATTCCATGACCTCTTGGATTGCAGCACCAACATCACACAGCCGTACATCTATCCCAGCTTCCTATATACGTAAAAACAAACATAACTATCAGATCAAAGAAACAATAAAAAAAATGCATATTCCAAAAACTGCATGACTAATAGAAGTAAACTATTTCATCATAACAGCCAAAAACAATTCTCTGCAACCAAATTTTAGGTGTGTTGCAAATTTACCTTCTTAGTTAATACGAGTTTCAAATACTAAGCACTTGCATCACTAATAAGCCAGTAATACAGCACAACATACTCACCATGCCATGATGTACCAACTCTGGTAGGAAATTAGTAAAATACAGGACTAAAATTTCTAAGAAAGCTTTTAATGACATTCGACCAGACATGAATAAATACACATGGCACCATAAACCTGTAGTGATAAATGATTAAACCATGGAATCAACATCTTCACAGATTAAGCAGATGTGTAGCATTACCTTTTGCATCTGCATTTGGAGAAAGAGAGAGGCAGACAGAATGACAGAATCTACCATGTAAACAAGAAACCCTATAATTTGTATAATAGGCACATTGTCCACAATTCAAACTGTGTATCGAAGAGAAACATCATCACCAGATAAATTATGCAAAGATTGTTGAAGTGGGATGGGACTAGAAGATTAGCATATTTATGTATAATGCGAAAAGAAGCTTAGTCACTATGCAACAAAGACAACTCTTTCTAAAAAGGACAGACAAGTGGATCAGGCTTCTGCTAAATTGGGTTCTGGGGAATCAGGCAATGGTCATATGGATACATCCTTGGTCTCACAAACAGATTCCTTCCATGGCAGAATGACTGAAATCCTTAACATAGGTAATAAGAAAGAAACCTAAATGGTTGTGGAAAAAATAAGAAAATTCTAAGAACATAAAATAACCATCATATAGAAAGAGCTCATTTAGAAGAAAATATATAATAATCAGCTTTGACAGAATGGTCTGAACTGATATGAGAAGTGGAGAACAACTAGGTGGGAAGAAACCTATGTTTAATATACAAGTACACTAAATAAAAATGCTAGGCCAGCTCGATGTAACTTGTCACCAAAATGATCAAACCATAGCCTAACAACAACAAATGAGGACTTGATGCAAATTGAACAAACCACAACTGAATCTGTGGGAAACAGGGTGTGCTAGCATGAGACTGTTGCAACCACAAGGAGAACCACTAGGGATTAGTTAGCAGAATAATCATACAAGGAATGAAATGAGAATGATGGTGCATGTCAAATAGAACCACTAGTCTCCTTTTCTTATTTAAGATGTTCATTTCGATCAAAAGACTATTATTCTTGTAGGATTCTTAACTGCATGATTGGGAATTCTGAACCTGATTAAATTAACTACCGACAGCAGTTCATGGTGATAGGCATCAGAAGAATACCCTCATTCAAGTATGACTTCATGTTTTAGCCAACAAATATAGGTTTTATAGTAGAATGTCAATGCCATAAAGCAAGAATGCCAATATTTCCTTTAACATATTCCTAAATGAAAAGATCCTTCAAAGCTCAAGTTGTTTTAACTGTCAGGTGGCAACTCAGCAACATGTTTCAGTAATTGTCAGATCAACACAAATCCGAACTAATGCATCAATAATCTCACCTGTAAAATAACAAAATATTTTGAACAGATAAGAGAAGAGCAAAGAAAATTACTTTAACTCCAGTGTTTGTAGCTTCTCTAGAAGCTTCTAGAAGTGGATTAAACATGGGATTAAATGCCACTGTAAATGCGCAGTCAACTATATGTCCTGAGATGACACCAGGGCAACATATTGTCAGTGAAATGAAATTTATAAAAGGAACCAGCCTTTAAATTCTTCCAAAATATCTAGTTATGAGCAATAAAAGTACGATAACGGTGCTACAGACAGAAAACAAGTATGAATAAAATAATAGTTAGCATTACCATCAACATGTGTTCCAAAATCTAACTTCATCACATCATCATACTGAAGTACAGTTCTATCGCCAGAATTTGGAGTCCAGTGGGCTGCGACCCTAGAAGAACAAGAGTAATTGGTGAAAGCTCATGCCAGAAGATTAGAAGGGAACAAATATAATTGATGAGAATCCTGAAAATGTTTTACCAGTTAAGAGAACATCCAGTTGGAAAGGCAATGCCTGCTTGGAGACCATTCTCTTTGATCAGTCGCCTTACCATATTCTCCAAGGTTTCACATAGGTCAATCATTAACATTCCAGGCTTCAAAATACTCCTCATATATTTTCGGACCTAAGCACCACAACGATATATTGTGAAGACTAGAAAACAAAACAACCCATGTACTTCCCAGAAAATCAACCAAAGTTTTGATCTGACAACCTTTTAGTGGTAATAGGGAAAAAACTCAAACCTGCCTATGAACTTCTGCAGCTCGGCGAATCGTGTTGTACATAGGTTTTTGTAGCCGTTCAAGTTCTCTCTTCTCTTCAGAGGTCATCCTCCATAGGTTACTAGACACAATTCTTTTGGTTATTAATGCAATCCAGCAACTTACTAATTAATAAAATGTACAATCCAATAACAGGTACACAATAAGATACTGGGAGAAACTAAAATGACCTATTCAAGTACACTAGGCTAACAAGAATAATCATATGCAAGAACCAGAGTTGACAGTGTGCTTGTAATCTGTCAATTTCTTTAGTTCCTTATTTGTCTTCCAAACTTGCTGTAACCATTTTTAACAGTATGATTTTATGAAGTGGTAACTTCCCTTAAAATACTGCATATTCATTATGCCATTTTCTTTTTTTCTAGTGGGGCAGCGAGAGACAGAATTATTTTTTGTTATCAAACATGTATGCCTTCTGTTAAAATGATGGCTAGTTAGAACAGCAAGCACTTATATATGCGCACGTGCGTGTGACAAAAATCATATATATATATAGACAGACACATAGGTTTATATATATATATATATATATATATATATATATATATATATATATATATATATATATATATATATATATATATATATATATATATATATATATGTGTGTGTGTGTGTGTGTGTGTGTGTGTGTGTGTGTGTATGTGTGCAAGGTATGCAGTTTCGAATAATACCGCTTGTACCGGTCCATCGGCTGACCGGTACACGGGCCGTCCATTACCGGACGAAATATATATATATATATATATATATATATATATATATATATAAGGCGATGTCGCATCGTCGAGATGTCGCATCGCCTCGACGATGTCGCCCTGCGTGGGAGAAGGAAAAGGCAACATCGCCTTTTATAAATATATATATATCTATATATATATATATATATATATAAACGAGGCGACGTCGCATCGCCTCAGCGACGTCGCCTTTTATAAAAATATTTATATATAAATATATATATATATATATATATATATATATACCCCGAGCGATATAACGAATGGTATACCGCTCGTTATATAGTATCGTACCGTACCGAGCAAATGTCAAAACTCCGGTACGATATGATATTTTAATCTTTGTCTCTATGTATGTATGTATATATGTATAATTATCATCATTCGAAGCTAAGAGCCACAACTAGCAGACAAATATTCTTGGGTTAGAAGCCTATTTTTTTTTTTACCTTTTTATTCACATATATTCCACAAGATTTGAACCCTAATAATGCAATCAGATATGACATATAATGCAATAATAATTTGTCCATCAATTTGGTTGCAGATAGCAAAAAGAACAGTAAACATGAAGTGGGCATAGTTTAATTCTTTAATGCTACCTACAAGCAACTTTACTAGAAAAATATACTTACTCATCCTTGTACTGCTGGATTTCACCCTCAGGAAACTCGGCTGAAGGGAAAAGTTCATCTACGGGAATCGTTGGTGGGTCAGTCTGCTCAAGGGGCTCCTTCTTCTTCCTGTACAGGACAAAATAATGATCAGAAGCCTAATAATTATGGCTATTTAATTTTAAATGCTTAAATAACTACACAGAAGCACCTACTTGGCTCTGCTTTTCTTCTTCTTTTTCTTTGCAGATTCTGGATCCAAGAAACACCAAAATAATATATTAGCAAAACCTTATTCACAGCTTCTCATCCTTGAGTTAATTATAAGCAGTCAATGAATAAAGCTTAATCAGTAATAACATCAACATAGAAAGCAAATCACACAACCTGTACACATGCACACGTACACACATCAACTTCAGCAGATATTTACATGTACTTTTTATAGGATACACCCAATATTGATTCTATTGCATTGAAAGGTGATAACATTAGCACATCCCTGTCAACAGATCTGCTTGATCTTACATCGACTGTAAGCAGCAGAACCAGAAATCCAAATGAACCAAGGTTGCCTGAAGCCTTTCATTTGGCGGGAGTCTAAATCCAATAGTAGGTAGAACTTATTAGGTACCGAAGTTGATGAGATGTGGTCAAGCTTGAACAAAGTCAAACCCAAGCTGAAGTTAGGATGTTAATTGAGATATATAATATCATGCACCTTGAGTTCAAGCTAAATACAAGCTTGATTTAAGCCTTAAAGGAGCCAAACCTCACTCTTATTTCAAGTGAAAATTTCTTAAGTTGGTTCAAGCTTCAACCCTTTAATCCTTCAATCTGATGTACATTACATACATAAAAAGCAACGATTTAAAAAGGCGCTCAGGCGCTAGCCTAGGCCCTTGGGCGAGGCGAGGCGAGGCCCGAGCACCTCGCTAAACTTCCAGGCGGTGCTCTTCAAAGAGGCGCCGCGTGGGCGTTCGCCCAAGCCCAGGCGCTGGGCGCTTCAGGCGAGCGCCTGGGCGCTTCAGGCGAGCGCCTGGGTTAAACCAGGCGACCAAACCAGGATTTTAGGTCTGGTTTGGTCCTGGTTCAGTCTCCGGTGGTTAGTTGGTTCAATCGAACCAACTAAAACAGATATCAGCGACAACCCAACCCTAACCCTCGTTGTCGCTGCCGCTCCCGATCCCGTTGCTCGCCGCTGTCGCTGCTTGCAAACGCTGTCGTTGTCGCCGCTCCTGCTCCAGCTGCCGCTGCTCGCCGCTGTCGCCTCTCACTGCTGCCGCTGCCTACTTACACTCCCGCTGTCGTTGCCTCCTTACATTCCCGCTGCCTCCTTACACTCCCGCTCCCACTGCTGCTGCCTCCTTACACTCCCGCTGTCGCTGCCTCCTTACACTCATGCTCCCGCTGCCTCTACCTCCTTACACTCCCGCTGCCGCTGCCTCCTTACACTCCGCTGCCGCTTCCTCTTTTCTCAATCAGCACCCCCTTACACTTCCTTCTTCTCCTTCTGTTAACAGTATACTGTATACCAAGGTCTGCCGTACCGAAGCATACCGCCCGTGCCGGGCGGTACGTACCGATCCGACATGTTACCGATACGCGGACCATCCGGTACCGCTACAGTGCTACAGCACTGCTACAGTATGAAAAAAAAAAATAAAAAATTATTCGGTACACCGATACCGTACCGTACCGAGCCCGAGTCGAAACGCCGATACGGTACGGTACAGCGAACCTTGTTGTATACTGTTAATATTGTTAGGTTTATTTAAAATTATTAATTTTTAATATTGTTAATAGATTAATAATATATTATTTTAATTTTAATACTGTTAATTTTTATTTATTTAAAATTATTGTTAGGTTTCAAGATAAATGACAAGTGTACAGAGCAACTCAATAGAGTCTCCAATGACATAAAAAAAAGATCCTACATAGAAGTATAATTATTTGAAGAATCCGAAAGATCCTAATGCAATGATTTACATATTCTGTGATAAGACTACTAGAGGTGGTATTTTTCGTGCAAAACAACATCTAGTAGGAAATTTTAAGAATGTAACAGCTTGCAAAAAGTGTCCACCTGAGGTAAAAGAAGAGTTCCTGAGTTATATGAATGAAAAGAAAACACAAAAGAATGAATCTTACGGGAATTTACCAGAAGATAATGTTGAACATCTCAGGGATGAAGAAGAAGATTATTCTATGAGTATTAACCCAAGTGGGAAAAAAGTATACGACCAAAAAGGAAAAGAAGTTATGAGTACTAAGAAGGGTAAAAAAAGACCGATAGATCTATATATGTTTCAAGGATCCCAGGAACAACAAGGGCAAGCAAGAGGCTCAAAATTTAGACAAACAAATATAAGTGATGCTTGTGATAAAGAAATAAGAGGAAAAATAATTTAGCACATTGCTCGCTTTTTCTATCAGGCTGGTCTTCCCCTTAGTACTTTAGACGGTTTTAATAATATGATTGAAGCTATTGGAATATATGGTGCAGGATTAAAACCTCCACATTATTATGAGATGCGAGTTCTATTGCTGCAAAAAGAGTTGAATTATACATATGACTTACTAAAGGGTCATAAAGAATCATGGACAACACACGGTTGCTCTATTATGTCAGATGTTTGGACTGACAGGAGTATAATTAATTTTATGTTTAATTGTTCTTTAGGGACTATGTTTGTGAAGTCAATAGATGCTTCATCTTTTGTAAAATCTGAAGACAAGATATATGATTTACTTGACAACTTCGTGGAAGAAATTGGAGAACAAAATGTCGTTCAAATCATAACCGACAATGGATGCAACTATGTTTTAGCTGATAATATTCATCTTTTGAATTTGTTAATTATTTTATCTTCAATTAAATATGTTAAACTTTTACGTCTTACCATTTTTGTTATCCTTTGTCTCAGGTAAATTGCTTGAAACAAAAAGACAACACTTGTATTGGACTCCATGTGCAGCACATTGTATTGATTTAATGTTAGAGGATATTGGAAAGATCTTAGAAATCAAGAAAACCTTAGAAAGGACAATTTTTGTTGTTGGATTTCTTTATAATCATATTGGGGCTTTGAATATGATGAGAGAATTTACAGGGAACAAAGAATTAGTGAGACATTGTGTCACCCGATTTGCTACTTCATTCTTGACATTACAGAGCGTACATCGTCAAAAACATAATCTGAGAAACATGTTTACCTCTAATAAATGGATGACAAGCAAATAAGCAAAAGAAGCAAAAGGCAAGAGGGCTGCCGATATCATCTTAATGCCATCCTTTTAGAATCATGTAGTTTATATATTAAAGGTAATGGGCCCTCTTGTTCGAGTCCTTCGGTTGGTGGATAATGAAAATAAGTCTGCAATGGGATATATTTATGAGGCTATGGATAAAGCAAATGAGATGATTAAAAGATCTTTTAATGAAAATGAAGAAAAATATGAGAAATTTTTTACAATCATTGACGAAAGATGGAATTGTCAACTTCATCGTCTCTTATATGCAGCAAGATATTATTTGAACCCTGAATTCTTTTATAAGATTAAATCTGTTGGATTTGATGCAAAAGTTTTGGATGGGTTATATCAGTGCGTTGCAAGATTAGTTCCCAACCTTGAGGTTCAAGATAAGATTATTCATGAATTATCTTTATATAAAAATGCCGAAGGTCTTTTTGGAATTCCAATTACCGTTCGATCCAGGACAACTACGTCTCCAAGTATTAATAATTTGATATAATTAATTTCATATATATTATGTTACTATGTTATTGCTAATAATAACATAAATTTTGCAGTTGAATGGTGGAGTCTATTTGGAAATTCCACCCCAAACTTACAACAATTTGCTATCAAAGTACTTAGTTTGACATGCAGTGCTTCGGGTTGTGAGCGAAACTGGAGTGTCTTTGAGCATATCAGGATCACTAAATATTTTTGTTTTAATTAATTAATTTATTTAGATAGATGTATTAATATATTTTTAAATTATATGACATTACAGATTCACTCGAAGAGAAGAAATCGGTTGGAACATCAACGATTGCACGATCTTGCTTACATAAAATATAATCAAGCTTTGAAGGCTCGTCATGATTTACAAAATAGATTTGATTCAATCTCATTGCAAGATATTGATGATTCAAATGAGTGGTTAGTAGGAGAAATGAGTGCTAACTTGTAAGATGCTGAACACGAGCTTATATTTGAAGATGATAGATTGACATGGGGAGATGTGGCAAGAGCTTCAGGTGCTGGAGAATTACAAACATATACAAGACAGATGTCAAAGAGAAAAATGTGTGCAAAAGCATCAAGCTCGGCTCCTGCTATTGTTGAAGACAGAAAATAAAACATATCTTGATGAAGAGGAAGGAGTCGAAGGACAAGAGGAAGAAGACGAATTCAAGGATAAAAAGGTATCATAATTTTACTCGAGTATTCAAGAAACAAATGATCATGATAGCTCAGAATCATGATAATTACTTTCTACAATGACAAAAATTTCATCCATCATACTTTTTTCCGATATCAGTTCTCTCATGAGTATATACAGAACAGAGTTTCAAGCAGGTAAGGCTAGAGGATCATTTAAATAAATCAAGTTTACTAAGTGCAGCTTGAATGCGAGCCATATTTCATGGTAGATTCACCTCATTTTCGACTAAGCTAAGCCCTAAACATTAAAGCAGTTCAAATTAGCGAAGTGCACAAAAAGGTTTGTTATGGTCTATACTGGTTTAAATAAGCAAGCATTAGTTTCAAGTGTCGCACAGATTATAAAAAAAAATAGAATGGGTTCCAAAAATCCATGGTGATCAACCAAATCATTTGTTGAATTACATGCTTCTTAATTATATCTGATTGAACAAATCTAAATTATCTTAAATGAAGGTAAAATACTCTTCTCTCATTTTCTTGAAAATATTTGGAGGATATTTCCATTAAGTTAAGTGAAGTACATCACGCTAACTCGTGGACTCAAACTTGAGACATATCACTTATGAAACAATGCATTAACCAACACAAATGTCTTTGTCTCCCAACTAAGTGTTACTCCAGGAGCACAGACATCAATCAACGCACTCATTGTGTCCCAGTAATTGATAGGTTGCAAGAACCGAAAAGTTCAAACCCAAGGTAAAAGGATGGGGAAGGGATGCACATATAAAACACCACGTATAACCAATTATTGCCTACCGAAAATCAGTTGTCAATGAACTAATATATACATTACAAAAATGACTGAAGTTGATAACTATTGCTCTTAAAAAACTTTTGAGTGGGAAGAAATGAAATGTTGTGAACCATTGGCATGCTATAGTGGCTGCTTGCAATAACAGCATGAAAAAGATCAAGCAGAACATAAAGAGTGCATAGGCTGATGCAAAGAAGATTGAATCATGAATGAAAACCAACAGCAACCATTTTAATCTCAATAAAGGCACACCAATTCCAATGATGAGTATAGAAATCAACCTGCCAATCCATCTAATGTTGTACCATCAGTTTGTGCCACTTCATCATCATTTTGTGGAGTTTGAGAGACCATCACCGTACCATTGCTGTTCGAAAGCTTTGATTCTCTAATTTCTTTAGCTGCAGTTTCCTGCCATTCAATTTCTTTGTTCAAAAAAAGCCTTGTCCATGTTCAGGAAGTATGACAACCTTGTACAGGCAGCATCAAATAACACAAATATGAAAAAAAATTTAAAGATTCTACTTGGGCATAATAATTTTAATCAAGTAACACATTGAAAAAGATATATACCATCTGACCTTATCTTATTAAGCAAAACATAACAAGTTCTATTAGTATAATGATCAACAGAAATGAGAAAATCACCAAGAATCGAATACAATAATAGCAGCCCACCATCCAGCAAGTCCAGGAAATTGTTCTTCGCCTTCTCATTTATTCATAATTCTTATGTCTCACTACAACTCCCAACATTATGATATACATAAACCGTAAATTATAGGGATGATATACATACAACAGAATAGGAGCATAAGAAAGTTGAAATTCTCAAGAAAAAAGATACAAGTGACAATATCTAATCCATGGTTTATAATAAACCTTCAAGAGTCCAGTATAACACACTCGTAGTTGTTCATGCCATAAGAGGGAAAGGAAAGGAATATTTGATATAAACTTCCTTCTTCCTACTGTTAATACAAGATTCTGATTTCTTTTACTTAATGCATCCAAGTTAATTGAGGCTACATTAGTTACATCCAATGCTTCGAGAAAACAACGTGGAAGAGATTTTAATTACACCAACTAAAATAATCCTTATATGACATCTGAATTAGCTTATCACAACAACTTTCATCTTCAACTTCATTGTACATAACCTTCATAATAAATATTTTTATGCATAAAAAATTAAGGTCGCAAGTATCCGAAATATTTCAATTTTTTTAATGGCTTTCATAGAAAGCATGCACCAGGTGTTGAAGCTTGAAAACCCATACATAAGGGAAGAGAGAAAATACTAAAGAACAACATGTTACATCAAAAGGCACTTTGGTAAATGAATGAAGCAAAAGACTGACTTGGGTTGTTTCATTTTCTGCAATGTCCAACTTTTTCATATCATGAGCGGCTTCCTGAACTACTTCAGCATTAGTTCCGCCCATTTTCTATTCTGCCAAAGATGACATAGGATTCAATTGTCAAACCTGATAAAAAATTTAAATCTTTGGCAAAAACTCTAAAGAAATTTCAAACTATAGATTGACAATGAGAACTGTCTAACAAGAATGCCTTTTACGCAGACTAAAGCCTAATATCAACAAAGATAACAAGTTCAAACCACACAGCATCAACAAGAATGCACATTTTCAATGAGACATGAGGACCACCACTCTGCCATGTGAATCAAGTGCTAACACGACAGTGATTTAGCATTTAACCATAATCTCTGTTGTGTTAGCTAAATTAACATATAGTAAAATTGAAAAGAAATGGATTAACATCTACAACATGATTAATTAAATACATGTATCAACATATAACATGCCATTTGAAAACTACAAAAAGGGGAAAAAGAGAGAGAAATTCAACTCTATTATGATCGTTGGAAGTGATGAAATCTAGAATTAGGAGACATTCATACAAGTCATACTGGACAAAGGCAAGAAATCTTCTAGGGAACCTAAAAACCACCATATTTGTGCACGCGATCCATATATTGGCTTTCCATTCCTCGTCAAACCCCTCTCTCAATGAATCTTTATCCTTTGAGATTTATAATATTCAATAATGAACCAAGAGGGACAAAAAGAGACAACAAGAAACAACCTTAATTATCGGAGGAGAAGGATCTCATCCTTGTAGAAAACCTAAGAGCCTTTCAGAAATCAGTAATTCATGTGTGTGAGTGATCGATATATCGGCTTTTCTTTCTTCATCAGAATGATTTTAAAAGGGAGAAGACCTCTTCCCCTAAGTAATCTCTGACGCAACATGAAAAAGAAGACGACAAGGAAGAACCTCAATCTTCGGAAGAGACGGCCGTCCTCCTCGTACACAGTCCTCAGATGGCCTTGGCCTAAATTCGTTTTCAGAGGTGGCGGTGCCGTAGGTGACGCGCGGGTCGATTTCCGATCTCCAAGCGGAACAGGGAGGTGGTGGACGTCAACGATGGGGTCGCGGAAGACCACTTCTCCGGCCGTCGGTGACGAGAGGACAAAGGGGGAACGACGCACGCAATACTGGATTAACGAATGAACTGGGAAACTTCATTTGTAGTTTTAGGGCTTCTTCTGACACCGTTGGATCAAGAATGAGGAAACCGGCCTACGGTACAGATGTCACAGATGAACTATTGAACTTCCCCTTTTCTCTTCAGAGCACGAATGTATAGTCAACAAAGTTAATCGAAACTTATATTGTAATAAAAAAAAAAGACAATTAACTTCATGCCACACTCATTATAAAATAAATACTAATGATAATTAATTTATTAATAATATACTTTTTATAATTGGTAGAAAGTTTTTATATTTATTTTTTAAAATAAATATATTTCATTGAGGTCCATCCATATATAAGTCAGTCAAAGGAAAGGGTTGAAATAAGGAATGCTTCCCCATTTTCATCTCATTCTTCATTTAGATGGATAACGGCAAGGACGAGGAATTCCCACTCGAAAATAAGCCCATGAGTTCTATATATTATCCTAATTAAATTTTTAATATATATATAATTAAAATATAAAAATATATATTTATAATTATTAAATATAAAAATATAATCAAATTACCGTAACTCATTAGAAAGATAAGGAAATATTAAGAAGGATCGAAGAAAGGTGCAAAGGAGAGAGTAGAGGTAATGACTGAGTAATGAGACAAGATCAAGGGTGGGGGTATTACGATGAAGGGGAGAAGTCGGAAAAACAGATAAAAGAGAAAGAAGAATAGGTGAAAACAGACAAAGGAGAAAAAAAAACAAAAACTAATGAATCGTTATCGTCATTTACTACTGTTTATCATTTATAATCATTAATCATCGGGAAAATCTTTGGTTGTCGATGGAGAAAAAAGAGGACCGACAAAGATAATATTAAATAATCATAAGTGCATGAGGCAACATGAAGGAGTTGTTATTGTCGAATAAGGTAATGTTTCATTTGATTTAATTGAATCAAATCGATTTATAATCGAATCATAATCGAATTAATATAGATAGCACGTTGTTTATTTTAAATAATAAAAGTCTAACTCCACTCATCTACTGTTTGAGCCAAGTATCTTAATCCATGTGTTATTAGGCCGAGCATAAATTAGAAGGTGAGAAGTGCTTCGTCAGTCCCAATCCTATATTCGCATCGATAGTATAAAATCCCCCTATTCTTCGTTCCCATATCCATGAGTATTTTTCATCTCCGCTCGCATACCCGTATCCATGAGTATAACTAACATCCGTATCCAAATATTACCATTCTTTACCTACTTTTCTATCATTAATATCAATAAATTATTATAGTAATTTTGTTTTCATTTTAAGAAATAAACATTTCTTAGAGACTATCGAGGACAATAGCAATTTTGGGACACAGAAACATTCACATGCGATCTGCTTGTTATTAGGACGGCAAGGTGAGTTAGGCTTGGGTGACGTTAGCAACGACTCATGGATATAAAGAGAAATAATTTTTATATATAAATAAATATTAACAGGTCATACTACAGTTTTAAATGAAACCATAATAAAATAAAATATCAAGATATACATAAAAAAACTCCTTTAATGTGAAAGTTAAAATTCACGGGACAAACTAGAGACAATCTATTATAATAATAATAAACATACAAATCTTAATCTCTTATCTAAAACCCTAACAACAATCACAAGAGAATAACTGAGATACAAATCTCAATCTCTTTCTGTCTTATGTGGGCTGTCAGCCCAACAACCTCCCCCTTCAGCCCATAAGGGAGGCTGTTCCATGACTCCTCAATGTGAAGCCATGCCGACTAGCTGTCGGCATATCTCCTGTCTTTCTTTTAGTAAAGTCTTTGTCAACATGTCTGTTCCGTTATCATCTGTGTGAATTTTCTGAAGTTGCAACTGCTTCTCCTTCTGCTCACTTTCAACTGCTTCCTAGTAACTCTCTGGTTCACCTACATTAGTAAGTATCATATACTCATCTGTAGAGTATCTTCTGAAAGGTAGACGTAGTCTAGAAGATCTTCTTAACTGAGGTTCTGCTGGAAGTTGCTCTCCAACTTCTTCATGCTCAACATGTCCTGCAGGTATATCAACATCAGGTTCTATACCATCTTCCTGCACATCTCCTCCATCACCCTGATATACTAGAGGAGTAACTGGGTCATAATATGCTAATACTTTTGCAGAAGTCTTGGTTGATATCTTCTTCTTCAAATCTTTAAAGGTTTGATCCTCAAAGAAGACTACATCTCTACTTCTGAACACCTTCCGCTTTTCTGGATCCCAAAGCCTGTAACCAAACTGATCATGTGAGTAACTAAACAAAATATATATTTTAGTCTTATCATCTAGCTTGGACCTCTCATTGTCTAGAACATGTGCAAATGTATGACAACCAAACACTCTCAAATGCTTGTAGGAAATATTTTTCCCTGACCATACATGCCATGCAACATCACCATCTAGGGTTGTACATGGTGACAAGTTGATCACATCAACTGTAGTCCTCAAAGCCTCATCCCAAAACCTTCTAGGTAGCTTGGCCTGTAAAAGCATACATCTGATCTTTTCCATGATGGTGCGGTTTATCCTCTCTGTAATTGCATTATGCTGAAGTGTACCAGGAACTGTCATCTCATGTTGGATCTGATGTGATCTACAATAATCATTAAACAATCCTGTATACTGACCACCATTATCTGATCTTATGTATTTCAATTGTCTTTCTGTCTCCCTTTCAACACTGGTATGAAATTCTTTGAAGATATTAATCACCTGATCTTTAGTCTCTAAAGCATAGGCCCAAACTTTCATGGAAAAATCATCTATAAAAGTGACAAAATAAAGTGCACCACTTATACTAAGAATATCAACAAATCCACCATAAGTTTTTTGTCCTCAAAGGACCATATATATCTGTATAAACATGATCTAAAGCATGCATTTTTCTAGATAAAGCAAGACTAATAAATAAAACTCTATATTGTTTACCAACTAAACAATCAATACAAGGGTTTAAATATATACCTCTAAGGTCTGGTAATACCTGTCTCTTAGAAAGAGCTTGCAGCCCATTCTCACTCATGTGTCCCAGTCGCCTATGCCACAAATTCATACTGAAGTCTTTCTCTGTAGCATTTAACTACTCACCACAAGCTTTGGCCTGTAACCTGTATAAGGTGTGATATTTCTTTCCACTAACTATAACAAGAGAATCCTTACTAAGCTTACATTGCCCTTTGTAAAATATGCTATCATGGTCTTTATCATCTAGTCTTCTAATTGAAATTAAATTTAGCCTCAAGTCAACCATATGTCTCACATCCTTAAGTACAAACTTGCAGCCAAGGTTGGTCTTTAAATGGATATCACCCATGCCAATGATATCTGTTGTATCATAGTTGCTTATCTTGACAACACCAAAATTTCTAGACCTGTATGTAACAAAAAACTTCCTCCGTGGTGTAGCATGATAAGAAGCACCTGTGTCAATCACCCCACTAAAAATCTTCACACATAAGAAAAAATATCATTAGAAGGAGACAAAATCAAATAATTATCACCTTGCACTTGCACTGTAGCTATAGTATTATTCTTTGACTTTATAGACTCCACTTCTATTCCCTTTTTCTTGTTCTTCTTATGTTGTTTATATTGATTCTTGTAATGTCCTTTCTCACCACAATTATAGCAAATAATATCTTTTCTTGATCTTGATTTGCTCCTACTCAAGCGTGAACTGCTTCTAGGCTTTGACCTTCCTCTATTCTCTGAGATAAGTGCCTGTGAATTATTCTGAGATGTTGCTAAATTTTTTCTTCTTAACTCCTCGTTCAACAAACTTTTTTTTACTTGACTCATGGTGATAACACCATGTGGCGTAGAATTACTGAGGGAAACCATCAGTGTTTCCAACTTTCTAGTAATGAACTGAGAAGTAACAATGCCTATAACTCATCATCAAGAGATATTTTCATAGAGGATAGTTGGTTAGTAATACTCTATATTTCATTCAAATGCTCAACAATAGAAGCACTCTCTATATTTTAGGTTCACAAGTTTTCTAATCAAAAAAGCTTTATTACCAGTTGTTTTTCTTTCATAGAGGCCTTCCAATTTTTTTCCAAAGAGGAAATGTAGAACTTTCAATAGAAACATGATGAAAGACACTATCATCAAGCTACTGTCGAATAAACCTAACTATTTTTCGATCTAACCTCTTCCACTCATCATTTATTATAATTATGGGTTTTGCACTATCCCCTTGCAAAGGTCCATACAAATCTTTGCAATACAAGAGATCTTCCATGCTTGGTTTTCATATCATCCAATTGTTTCTATTCAAACTAATCATACGAGAAACACTATTGGCCTCAATGTTTAAATACAAAATTAAATCACCAAAACTCTATTCTGACACCAGTTGATGGGATATAAAGAGAAATAACTTTTGTATATGAACAAATACTAGCAGACCATAATATGCAGCGTAATTAAATGGGACCACAATCAAATAGAACACTAAGATATACGTGGAAAACCCTTTCAATGTGAAGGGTAAAAACTATAGGGTAAAATAGAAATAATCCACTATAATAATAATGAATATATAAATCTCAATCTCTTGTCCAAAACTCTAGCAACAATCATAAGAGAATAACTGGGATATAAGGATCACGTCACTATGCACAATATCTAAATTCTTCCTAAGTAATCACAGTAAGAATCTACTGTATATCTAATCTAACCTGAGATGAAAACACTGCTAGATGATTGATAATAGTCTCTCTGCATTATTCTTGTCTTCTTCCCTTTCTTTCTCTTGTTTTTTTGCCTTATTCTCCTCCTTTTCTTTGGAATCACATGGCTGTATTATTCACCACGTTGCTGCCCTTTTATGCTTCTTTCTGCCTTTAAAACATAGCCACCCACACCCCCCTAATATGAATTAGGATTATGTTAAGTGAGGAGATGGGCTGTGGGCTGATAAAACCCACCATGGGCTGAATGTGGGCTGTCAACCCAACAGCGCAGCGCCATGTACTGTCTCAGCCTATTCTCTTCCATCAACGAGGAGCGAGGAGGAGGCTAGCATGGCCGTACGAGCAACAAGGATGTCACCGTCAGTCGATGTCTGTGCCTCCACCACGCTAGTTGGATCGCCTCCGTTAGTTCCACGACCACGAGCGTGGACGACGACAGTGACAATCGATCCATGGACGGGCGGTGGAGGCACCACGACAGGAGCTCGTCGCCGCTGAAGTTCCCCAACCCTAGCGTGCAGTAGCTCTTCACGCCGTCGCGCAGGACTTGACTGCTATGTAGATGGCCTCTCACCACAAACAACATCTTGCACTAGATTGAATTGGGCCTATTGAGCCCAAATCATTAATCAAAAGGAAATTAAAAGGTGAAAAAAGATAGCGAATGAAAGGGTAACGACACATAGAGAGAGAAAGATTAGGATCTTGAGTTTTTTGCTTGACGATCAGTGGCCAAACGTTGTCAGTTTTGACCCAAATTTTATACAGAGAATCCTTATAGTAAGCTCTACAATCCTAAAAGTGTTGATCTATAGTTTATCCTCTCTGAGGTACTTTCCTATTATACCTACTTTGTGAGATATATAATTCTCTTTTGAGGAGATCCATCCTATGTGACGATGATATGCTAGAGCCAAGATCTATGTTCTTGATGTTATTGTGATCCTCTAGTTATTCTAGAGAAGATTTACTATAAACATGTTATCATTACTATTGATAGTGGAAATTTGAAGTGGACTATGGTCCCGTGGTTTTTCTCGCATTGGGTTTTTCATGTTAAAATTTTGGTCTCACTGTGTGATTAATTTATTGTTATACTGTTTATATGTTTCGATATCAAGTTAATATTTTGACGAGGAACCCATTTTGATAAATTATTTCGTTTTAATAGGTTTTTCCCAACAGTAGTGTGATATGAGAGGAGTCGCATGCAGAACTATCAAACGAGCACAGGGAGAGAAGAAGACGAAACGGCCTAGAGGTTTAAGGCAGCAGGGGCTTACGGTTTCTCCCCTGGGGAATACGAGAGACCGACTCTGTCGCATATGTTCTCCAGCACCAGCTCTTCCATGTGTTGGAACAGAGGCACCTGCAATGCTTTCAAACTTGAGCCCATTGCTAAGCCAGAACGATGGAGGAGACGATATCGTCAACACGAACACCTGTCGAACAAGGTCGAGGGAGAGATGGTACTTGATGTCCCGCCTCATCTGATGGGGATAAAAAGAGGAATAACCTTTGTATAGGAACAAATACTAGAAGACCAAAATACGTAGCGGAATAAAATGGAAACACAATCAAACAGAACACCAAGATATACGTGGAAAACCCATTCAATGTGAAGGGTAAAAACCACGGGGCAAACTAGAGATAATCCACTATGAGAATAATGAATATACAAATCTCAATCTCTTGCCCAAAACCCTAGCAACAACCACAAGAGAATAACTGGGATACAAGGATCACGTCACTGCCCACAATATCTAAAACCTCCCCAAGTAATCACAGCAAGAGTCTACTGTAGATTTGATCTAACCTGAGATGAGAACACTGCTAGATGATTGTGAACAGTCTCTCTGCGTTGTCCTTGTCTTCTTCCCTTTCTTTCTCTTCCTTTTTCTGCCTTGATCTCCTTCTTCTCTTTGGAATCCCGTGGCCTCAAAGATCTGCCTCGTTGCTGCCTTTTTATAGCCTTAATCTGCCTTTAAAACGTAGCCACCACCCCCCCTAATCTTAATTAGGGTTAGGTTAAGAGAGGGTGTGGGCTGTGGGTTGATAAAGCCCACATGGGCTGAATATGGGCCATCAGCCCAACAACCTCCCCCTTCAGCCCATAAGGGAGGCTATCCCATGACTCCTCAATGTGAAGCCATGCCGACCAACTGTCGGCATATCTCCTGTCTTTCTTTTGGTAAGGTCTTCGTCAACATGTCTGCTCCGTTGTCATCTGTATGAATTTTCTGAAGCTGCAACTGCTTCTCTTCAAATACATTTCGAATCCAGTGGTATCTGACATCTATATGCTTTGACTTGGAATGAAACATTGGGTTCTTACACAAATGGATGGCACTCTGGCTGTCACAATGCACCACATAATTTTCCTGTTTCAACCCCAATTCTTGTAAGAATTCTTTCATCCATAACATTTCTTTGCATACCTCTGTAGCAGCAATATATTCTGCTTCTGTGGTGGAGAGAGCAATACACCTTTGTAACCTGGATTGCCATGACACAGCTCCCCCTGCAAAAGTAAGTACATAACCTGAAGTAGACTTCCTCGTATCTATATCTCTTGCCATATCTGTATCTGTGTAACATTTTAACACAGGTGGTCCACCTCCAAAGCTTAAACAAACCTTAGAGCTCCCTTTGAGATATCTAAAAATCCACTTCACTGCTGCCCAGTGCTCTTTGCCTGGATTTGCAAGAAATCTGCTAGTAACACCCACTGCATATGCGATGTCTGGCCTCGTACATACCATTGCATACATTAAACTTCCAACTGCTGAAGCATAAGGAACCTTTTGCATTTTCTCCTTCTCCTCATCACTTGACGGACTCTGTTTTGAGCACAACTTGAAGTGACCTGCAAGAGGAGAACCAACTGGCTTAGCATTGCTCATACTGAATCTTTCCAATACCTTCTCGATGTATTTCTCCTGTGACAACCAAATCTTCTTGTTTTTCCTGTCACGAGAAATCTGCATGCCTAGTATTTGCTTTGCTGGCCCCATGTCCTTCATTGCAAAAGACTCACTCATTTCCTTCTTCAACCTGTCAATTTTAGACATATCTTTCCCAAGAATAAGCATGTCATCAACATAAAGTAAGAGAATAATAAAATCCTCACCAAACCATTTGATGTACACATAATGATCTGAAGCCGTTCTTTTGTATCCATTTTCTGTCATAAATGAATCAAACTTTCTGTACCACTGTCTTGGAGCTTGCTTTAGCCCATACAAGTTCTTCTTCAACTTGCAGACAAAATTATCTTTACCTTTGACTTTAAAGCCTTCTGGTTGCTCCATATAAATTTCCTCCTCCAAATCACCATGAAGGAAAGCTGTCTTCACATCTAACTGCTCAACCTCCAAGTCCTGGCTAGCAGCAATACCAAGAGCAACACGAATAGAAGACATTTTAACAACAAAAGAAAATATCTCTTCAAAGTCAATACCTTTCTTTTGACCAAAGCCTTTCACAACCAATCTAGCTTTGTACTTTGGTTGAGAACAATATTTTTGAGTCTTCAACCTAAAAACCCACTTGTTCTTCAAGGCCTTCATTCCATTTGGTAGCAGCACCAAATCATAAGTGTGGTTCTTCTGAAGAGCATCCATCTCTTCCTGCATAGCAGCTAGCCACTTCTCTTTCTGTTCACTCTCAACTGCTTCCTGGTAACTCTCTGGTTCACCTGCATCAGTAAGCATCACATACTCATCTGTAGAGTATCTTCTGGAAGGTTGACGTTGTCTAGAAGATCTTCTCAACTGAGGTTCTGCGGGAACTTGCTCTCCTACTTCTTCTTGCTCAACATGTCCTACAGGTAGATCAATATCAGGTTCTACACCATCTTCCTGCATATCTCCCCCATAACCCTGATATACTGGAGGAGTAACTGGGTCACAATCTGCTAATCCTTCTACAGAAGTCTTGGCTGGTGCCTTCTTCTTCAAATCCTCAAAGGTTTGATCCTCAAAGAAGATCACATCTCTGCTCCTGAACACCTTCTGCTTTTCTGGATCCCAAAGCCTGTAACCAAACTGATCATGTGAGTAACCAAGAAAAATACATTCTTTAGACTTACCATCCAGCTTGGACCTCTCATTATCTGGAACATGTGCAAATGCACGACAACCAAACACTTTCAAATGCCTGTAGGAAACATCTTTCCCTGACCATACATGCTCTGCAACATCACCATCTAGGGCTGTACATGGTGATAAGTTGATCACATCAACTGCAGTCCTCAAAGCCTCATCCCAAAACCTTTTGGGTAGCTTGGCCTGTGAACGCATACATCTGATCTTTTCCATGATGGTGCGGTTCATCCTCTCTGCAATTGCATTATGCTGAGGTGTACCAGGAACTGTCATCTCATGTTGGATTCCATGTGACCTGCAATAGTCATTAAACAATCCTGTATACTCACCACCATTATCTGATCTTATGCATTTCAATTTCCTTTCTGTCTCCCTTTCAACCCTGGCATGAAACTCTTTAAAGACATTAATAACCTGATCTTTGGTCTTCAAAGCATAGGCCCAAACTTTCCTAGAAAAATCATCTATAAAAGTGACAAAATAAAGTGCACCACTTATACCAAGAACATCAACAGATCCACCAGGAGTTTTTGTCCTCAAAGGACCACATACATCTGTATAAACACGGTCTAAGGCATGCATTTTTCTAGACAAAGCAGCACTAGCAAATGAAACTCTATGTTGTTTACCAGCTAAACAATCAATACAAGGGTTCAGATATATACCTCTGAGATCTGGTAATACCTCTCTCTTGGAAAGAGTTTGCAGCCCCTTCTCGCTCATGTGTCCCAATCGCCTATGCCACAACTCCATACTGAAGTCTTTCTCTGTAGCATTTAACTGCTCACCATAAGCTTTAGCCTGCAACCTGTACAAAGTATGACATTTCTTTCCATTAGTTATAACAAGAGAACCCTTACTGAGTTTCCATTGCCCTCTGTGAAATCTGCTTTCATAGTCTTCATCATCTAGTCTTCCAACTGAAATTAAATTCAGCCTCAAGTCAACCACATGTCTCACATCCTTAAGTACCAACTTGCAGCCAAGGTTGGTCTTTAAATGGATGTCACCCATGCCAATGATGTCTGCTGTGCCATAGTTGCCCATCTTGACAACACCAAAGTTTCCAGACCTGTATGTAGTAAAAAACTCCATCCGAGGTGTAGCATGATAAGAAGCACCTGTGTCAATCACCCACTCAAGATCCTGACACACACAAGAAAAAATATCATCAGAAGGAGACAAAATCAAATAATCACCACCTTGCACTGTAGCTGTAGTATTATCCTTTGATTCTGTAGACTCCACTTCTTTTCCCTTTTTCTTGTTCTTCTTAGGTTGCTTACATTGGTTCTTGTAATGTCCTTTCTCACCACAGTTATAGCAAACAATATCTTTTCTTGATCTTGACTTGCTCCTACCCATACGTGAACTGCTTCTGAACTTTGACCTTCCTCTGTTCTCTGAGATAAGTGACTGTGAATCATTCTGAGATGTTGCTGAACTCTTTCTTCTCAACTCCTCATTCAACAAACTGCTTGTTACTTGACTCATAGTGACAATACCATCTGGCGCAGAATTACTGAGGGAAACCACTAGTGTCTCCCAACTTTCTGAACTGAGAAGTAACAATGCCTGCAACTCATCATCAAGAGACATTTTCATAGAGGATAACTGGTTAGTAATACTCTGCATTTCATTCAAATGCTCAGCAATAGAAGCACCCTCTCTATATTTTAGGTTCACAAGTTTTCTGATCAAAAAAGCTTTGTTGCCAGCTGTTTTTCTCTCATAGAAACTTTCCAATTTTTTCCAAAGAGAATATGCAGAAATTTCAGTAGAAACATGGTGAAAGACACTATCATCAAGCCACTGTCTAATAAACCCAATTGTTTTTCGATCTAACCTCTTCCACTCATCATCTGTCATAGTTGTAGGTTTTGCACTATCCCCTTGCAAAGGTCCATACAAATCTTTGCAATACAAGAGATCTTCCATTCTTGGTTTCCATATCATCCAATTATTTCCATTTAAACTAATCATGCGAGAAATATTACTGGCCTCCATGTTCAAATACAAAAATTAAATCACCAAAACCCCGCTCTGATACCAGTTGATGGGGATAAAAAGAGGAATAACCTTTGTATAGGAACAAATACTAGAAGACCAAAATACGCAGCGGAATAAAATGGAAACACAATCAAACAGAACACCAAGATATACGTGGAAAACCCATTCAATGTGAAGGGTAAAAATCACGGGGCAAACTAGAGATAATCCACTATGAGAATAATGAATATACAAATCTCAATCTCTTGCCCAAAACCCTAGCAACAACCACAAGAGAATAACTGGGATACAAGGATCACGTCACTGCCCACAATATCTAAAACCTCCCCAAGTAATCACAGCAAGAGTCTACTGTAGATTTGATCTAACCTGAGATGAGAACACTGCTAGATGATTGTGAACAGTCTCTCTACGTTGTCCTTGTCTTCTTCCCTTTCTTTCTCTTCCTTTTCTGCCTTGATCTCCTTCTTCTCTTTGGAATCCCGTGGCCTCAAAGATCTGCCTCGTTGCTGCCTTTTTATAGCCTTAATCTGCCTCTAAAACGCAGCCACCACCCCCCCTAATCTTAATTAGGGTTAGGTTAAGAGAGGGTGTGGGCTGTGGACTGATAAAGCCCACATGGGCTGAATATGGGCCATCAGCCCAACATCATCCCCTCGGGCAGGTGCCGCATCATCTCGAACTCGTCTACCCCCCTCATGGCCGCCCATCTCTGCCGCTCATACTGCCGCACCCTCTTCCTGATCTCAAAGCGCAAATTCCTGCGCCGCATCCACCGATCCAAGATCCGCATCCTCGACTGCAGCGCTTGCTTCTTCGACGTCGTCGCATGCAGGAAGACCTGCGCCGAGCTTGTAAGCGCTTCCACAACCAACTTCCAGCCATGCAGAGCTGTTCGTCGGATCGCTCACCTCGATGTTCCGGATAAGCGTCGTAACTAAAAGCAGCGCACTGGTGACGATGATGATGTTGAAGGTGATCTCGAGCCACTCGGTCGTGCTCAAGATGGTCCCAAACGTGCTGAATGCCGAAGCAAACAATAAAAAAGACTTCAACTTTGATCTCCGAATGGGAGATAACGTGATTTACCTGAGAGTCATCAGACCCCAGAAGATTGGAAACAGGATTTTCTCTAAGCGATTACGATTAGAAACCAGAGTGACTGCCCACTTGTAAGATCCATACTCGAAGTTGTCGCTGCGGTCAAGGCACATGGATCGAGCGTGCAGGTTCTGAGCCCAAGCCATTCGCTCCCCATCTACGATTGATGTGGTGGTGCCATAATACACAGGATCTGCACATGCCATTGTCCTAATTCTGCATCCGCTCGTCACCATGCACTGCTGTTCGAGGCACTTGATCGCTCTCTGAATCTCTAGTAAGTACCAGCAAGCGCCTGCTGCCTGTTGAGAGGGTAAGCTGTGAAGAACACCACGTCATAACTCACTGGAAGCTGTCAAATACTCACATGAGAGGCGACGAAGTAAGCTGTCAAGTTAAGAGCAATTTCTCCCCAGATGGTACCGAAGATGTAGCCCAAGAGATTCTGCAACTTTCGGAGGAAGCAGACGGAGTGATAGACCTTGGGGAGGTATTGCGACAGGAAGGAGGTCAAGAAGACGGTCATCACCGGAGTCGTCATCCCTTTGCGTATCATTGCAGGAGCTACCATCCACAGTACAACCTGCAACATAGGACACCATCCAGTAACACTAATTCTTATCCATACCTCTCTCTCTCTCTCTCTCTCTCTCTCTCTAGAGTGTGTGTGTGTGGGTGCGTTAGCTCGTGTTTTGGCATGTAGACAATGACAGAGAACGAGCTACACTAGTGAGAGCTTGTTCCGTGGAGGAAGTTGAGGACCACTGTCCCTTTCCTGTCAAAGAACAAAGCACCGAGTCATTAATAAGGACGGCATGCATGACCATTGTTTTCACCTACCCAAAGCACCAAAACTTTGTTGAACTGCTGAATCGGTCTCTTGAAATAATTGCCAGTCATGTTCTTGAAATGATTTGACTGTAGAAACAATGGAGAAAGATGGGATCACTACCTGAGGTACAGGGAGTATGATGAAGTGATCCAAGACAAAGACTGTCTTCGTTCTCAAGTAGCCTCGAGTGGCTGTAGACCTGGAACCATCCTTCTCTGCCGTACCCGACCTTCGCATCGCGTTGTAGGCCATGGACATCTGCAGGCACATGTTCAGCAGGTGCACCGCGTCAGCCATGCACCGGAGAGCAGTGACGATGACCGCGAACCACCCGACGACGAAGAGGCACATGCACGCCCAGCTAATGGAGAGGCAGTAGAAGAAGAGAGGGTCCACGACGAGCCCAGCTGCGCATACTAGGAGGAACACCCGGTTCCACTCCAGGAGCCACCTGGCATGGCGATCCGACGAAGGGTTCCTCCGCCGCACAGACTCCTCGTCATGCGAGCTCATCGTGGAGGCGAACACAGACGGTGGAAGGAGGAAGAGATGCTCAGGACGAACACGAACGCGAGACACTAGTCTTGTCTTGGTTATGTACTTGCACTATTGGGCCTGGGGAATGACAAGAGCCTCCACCGTTGGTTAAATCTGCTATAGCAAGTGAAGAGAGAGGGCTGTTCTAGTACTGCTTTGACCGTGACACCATGGTGTCTACTTCCTCGTTCTATGATCCAATGATTCAATGCTCTGCCGTGGACTTTTCTACCTCAGCGCATGTTTGGGGCCAGCCGCGTTTGGACGGGACGATTTAGATATTTATAAGAGAAACAGAAAAAATATACGATCTCGACGAATTATTTTTAAATAAATTAAATAATCACACGTAAGAACCATAATATTTTGTGACTCGTTGGTAAAACATGCTACTCTTTCTATCACTTCTATCACTACCTTAGCAACCAAATGATTAAAAAAAATAAGTTGATAATTTATTGGCTATCTTTTATGGGTTCACTAAAACTTATTGGTGGGTCTCTTTGTATGTGTTATCCGAAAAGAGAAGGACTTAAATGATTACTTGTTCATCAGAACAAAATTATAGTAGATAGGATTCTCATAAAAACATCTTTAGAAAAATTAGCTAAACCCAATCATTTCTCAAGAACAATACCTAAGGGATCTGATACTATCACATGGATATGAAACGTACATATTGATGCTTATGATTTTGATAGTCATATAAGTGATTTGGAGAGCTCTCAAAAAGTATTTAGTGCTCATTTTGATGAGTCTAAATTTGATTTATTAAAAAAATAGAAATATTCATGGCGTGAGGCATGTGTTAGTCATAGGAGCTCTACAAAACAATCACATGAGTGATGACGCATGTGACATTATACGTATTATGTTTACTTTGACATTTCATCACTATAAATATATGTATATGTATATATATATATATATGTATATATATGTATATATATATGTATATATGTATATATATATGTATATATATATGTATATATATATATGTATATGTATATGTATATATATATATATATATATATATGTATGTATATATGTATATATACATGTATATATATACATATATGTATATATGTATATATACATGTATATATATACATATATGTATATATATATATACATACATATATGTATATATGTATATACATACATATATGTATATATATACATATATATACATATACATATTTATATATATATATATATATATATGTCACATCCTGAAAAATTTTTTTTTTCATATATTTTCACACAGGCCAAATAAATAAACATCACTTTATTCATCATTTATAACCATTTATTACAATTCATTTATTCATCAAATTACAAATAGAAAAGTTAACTTCAAGAGTCATCCAAGTGGCTCTACGCGGTAGAGGAAGGTTCGCTCTCCACTGGAATCCGATTTAGTACTAGAGGGAGGCTGCTCTGAAAATCAAAAACAAAGAAAATTCAGCAACGCTGAGTAGGAACCCCAAAAGTCAAATCAAGATAAATACATGACCAAAATTCAATCAATCATCCCATTGACGTATATCAAGTACCCGAAGGAGCACTCCCCCAACAGCGGATGGAGAGGCATTATCCTACGGGATGAGTTTGTGTTCTCCCAACAGCGGATGGAGGCAAACTCATATCACACTCCCAACAGCGGATGGAGTGGTGTCCCACACCCGCCAAAGTGGGGACACGTTCCCCCCAACAGCGGATGGAGGAACCGTCCAGCCGCCACGTCTGACGGCCCGCTAATCCCCGAAGGGAATCGCCCTACCTGCTCTTGGCAGGAATATAATCTCACACTGGTCATATCCATTTCGGGATGAAATAACATATTTAAAACATCTCTTTCAAAAGTCATCAATATCAAATAATATAAATTAACCCTCAATTGACTTGAACTCTAGTTTAATCGATTCAATTGAACTCGATTTACTAGAGCCTAACTGAACTGATCTCTAATCCTTATTTAACTGGTCTGGAACCACCCTAGACTAGTATAATTTAGACTAGATTAAGTTCAATTTAGGTTAAACTAACTTGAATAAGTCAATCAATTCGGAATCACCCTGAATTGATCTAGACTAATCAAGTATAGTTTAATTCAATCAATATTTGGGCTCAAGTTCAACAATAATATTGGGCTAGATTGAGCCAGTCCATCTATTGGTCATGTGCATTATACATGATTGAGCATGCATTACATAAAACTGGCCCAGCCTTGGCCCATGGACTAGTCATAGCATATACCCATTAACAACATATATGAAAACATAATAATACATTAAAAGATAGATGAGGAGAAAAGTTTTAATACAAAGAAATAACATTCTCAATTTGACTAGAAATCATAAGACATTAAAAGAGGGACTAGGAGATAAGTTTTAACACAAGGAAATAGCTTTCTAAATTCAAATAAAAATCATGTTTTCAACACATAAAATTTCAACATATTCTAGTCATATTTTAAATCATTCAGAATAATATATTTTAAATTTCAGATCAAAGGATATCAAAAAGGGATTTTAGATAACATATTCTAGTCTAACAAGATTTTAATCCAGATAAGATTAAAGATAAACTGTAATACAGAAAATATATCATATAAAACATATACCTTTTTAACATATTTAATTCTATAATAAAAACCTTAATCATGGGTCAAAGAATATTTTGAAAACTTTAACTGATTACTTTAATACAAAAAAAATTGACATTTAAAGAATTGATACACATTTTTCAAACTATAAAACTTTCAACATTTAAAGAATCAAAATAAAAGCTAAAACTTTTAAGAAAGGTAGGGAAACCTATCTCTTGTCAATAGGGTGTAACTCCTCGTTCTCTTGTCAACATGGTGTAACTCCTCGTTCCTCCCGCTGCCAGGCTCGACTAGGTGAGGAACGAAGGAGAGAGTTCCCTCCCCTTTAAATAGGAGGAGGTGAGCCTCTATTAAGGGAAATAAATTTTAATTTTCGTATTTATTTAATATGAATTATTTCCATTTAATATACTAACAAATATGATATCATCATATTTGGAATACTTACTAGTTATTTCCTTAATTCATATCAATAAACAAGGAAGTAGATTAAGATTTCCTTAAATTATAATAGCAAGTAAGGAAAGAAAATCAATTTCTAACTTAAATATTTGATGTGATTACATTTCTCCCCTCCTATAGGAAATTTGGTCCCCAAATTTAGCTTACCTTAATAGAATAGATGAGGATACTGCTCTCGCATATCTTCTTCTCTTTCCCATGTTGCCTCTTGGTCTGAATGGTGTTGCTAACAAATCTTTACCAAAGGTATAATTTTGTTCCTTAGAACATGTTCTTTTCTTTTCAAGATCCGGGTTGGTTGTTCTCTAAAAGTGGCATCATCTCGTAATTGTAGAGGTTGGTAAGATATGACATGTGATGGATCCCTGATATATCTTCGAAGCATTGACACGTGGAATACATCATGGATGCTAGCCAAAGCCGGGGGCAATGCCAATCTGTATGCTACAGGCCCAACCTTTTGTAAGATCTCAAATGGGCCAATAAATCTTGGGGCTAACTTTCCCCTTTGACCAAACCTCATAACTCCCTTGGTTGGCGACATCTTTAAGAAGACGTGCTCACCAATTTCGAACTCTAGATCTCTTCGCCTTCGATCTGCATAACTTTTCTGACGACTTTGAGCTGTTAATAATCTTTGGCGTATAATTCGAATATTATCAGCATCTTTTTGAATTAACTGAGGCCCCAAAAGCTTCCGTTCTCCCACCTCATCCCAATATACAAGTGATCTGCACTTTCTTCCATAAAGAGCTTCAAATGGAGCCATCTGTATGCTAGAGTGGTAACTATTATTATAAGAAAACTCAATTAGATGCAAGTGCATATCCCAACTCCCACCAAAGTCTAAAGCACATGCTCTTAAGAGATCTTCAAGAGTTTGTATTGTCCTTTCAGATTGGCCATCAGTTTGGGGGTGGAAAGCTGTACTAAATTTTAACTGCGTGCCCAAAGATTTTTGTAGACTTCCCCAAAATTTAGAGGTGAATCTTGGATCTCTATCTGAGATAATGCTAACTGGCACCCCATGGTATCGAATGATTTCCTTAATATATAAGCTTGCTAGTTTATCTAATGAATACTTCTTGTTAATAGGGAGGAAGTGAGCAGATTTAGTAAGTCTGTCTACTATTACCCAAATTTCGTCATATCCTTTCACAGTCTTGGGTAATCCTGTCACGAAATCCATAGTGACTTGCTCCCACTTCCATTCAGGAATCAAAATCCTTTGTAATTTTTCTGTAGGTACTCGATGTTCTATCTTCACTTATTGGCATATCAAACATTTAGAAACAAATTTTGCTATATCTCTCATCATACCACGCCACCAATAGTTTTGGCGTAAATCTCGATACATCTTAGTAGTCCCGGGATGGATGTTAAATTTTGATCTATGTGCCTCATCCAATAATTGCATCTTTACTGGATGGCTTTCGGGAACACAAAGTCGATTACGGAATGTAATAGAACCATCTTCGGCTTGGAGGAATTCAGGTCTAGATCCTTGAGCTATGTCCTTAACTATCATTTGAAGATATGTATCTTCCTTCTGACTTTCTTTAACCTTTTCCACCAAATATGATTGTGCCATCAGACATGCAAGAAAACCTTTATTTGTCTCCGATAAAAGTTTAAGTTTTAAGTCTGCCAACTCCGTCATCATAGAATTCCTTTGAATATTCATATAGGCTACAAGACTATAGGTATTTCTGCTTAAGGCATCAGCAACTACATTAGCTTTCCCAGGATGGTAGTTGATATTAAAATCATAATCCTTTAGAAAGTCCAACCACCTTCTTTGTCTCATATTTAAATCTTTCTGTGTGAAAATATATTTGAGACTCTTATGATCCGTGAAGATTTCAAAAGTCTGTCCATAGAGATAATGTCTCCAAATTTTCAGTGCAGAAATGATAGTTGCTAACTCTAAGTCATTAGTAGGATAGTTCTTCTCATGAGGCTTTAATTGCCTCGATGCATAAGCAACTACCATATCGTTTTGTATTAGAACGTAACCAAGCCCTTGTAGTGAGGCGTCGCTATACACTACAAAACCTTCTCCCCCCAAAGGAATCACCAATATAGGAGTACTGGTTAATTCCTTCTTCAATTCTTGAAAACTTTGTTGACATTTATCATCCCACATGAACTTTATATTCTTTTGTGTCAATCTGGTCAATGGTGCTACTATTTTTGAAAAGTCTTCTACGAATCTTCTATAGTATCCAACCAAACCTAAAAAGCTTCTAATCTCTGAAACATTAGAAGGTTACTTCCATTTTATCACGACTTCAATCTTATGAGGGTCAATAGATATACCAGCACTTGAAATTACATGACCGAGAAACATAATTTCATTGAGCTAGAAGTTGCTCTTGCTTAGTTTGGCATATAGTCTCTCTTGCCTTAGGACTTCCAAAACTATCTTAAGATGGTGTTCATGCTCTGCTATGCTTTTATAGTAGATCAAGATATCATCAATGAACACAATTACAAATTTATCAACATAAGGGTGGAACACCCTATTCATAAGATCCATGAAGGCAGTCGGTGCATTTGTGAGTCCAAAAGGCATTACTAAGAATTCGTAATGACCATTTGTGTAGGAACAACATGGAACAATCTTCCTGTAACCTAACAAATAGCATTTCTGAAATAGTTGTATCTTGACTAAAATCGATACCTGTACCTGGAAATACAGACATCAGTAGAGAGTTATTTGTTACCAGCTAATAACTAAAGCAGCTTACAGTCTACTATTGGTTACAGCCTATAGAAGCAGAAAAACATGAAGAGAAGATTTGTTACCAAAGAAGAATAAAACATGAGCAAGACCACTACACTGATTTTAGGCATACAAGGGCTTGTTTAATACTTCTGCTCTTGTTTTTGGTAACCTGAGCACTAACTGAGATCAGCAATAAATCTTGCTGATCTCAGTGCCAAGCGAGGGAGTTCTTTTATAACTATACCAGAACTAGGGATAAGGCAAGTTTTCTCTAATAGGATGAACTTTCTGTTGAAGTAGGTCAGAGAGTGAGCCCGTGTCCTCCTCGGGGAAAGGCAAGCCATCTAGTCTCAGTGCAAATAATACACTAAATGAAGCTAATAATACCCTAATTTCAATAACGAGTTACCCTAATTTCCACAATACATTTCTGTTCTCAGTACTTCCGACTTTCCACAATACTATTGGAGTCCTGTTTCAAGGTCCTAAAGTTTAGGGATCATACCATGTGCTCTGATTTCTTATTAGTATTATCCTATCTAGGAGCAATACCAAAGTGTATAAAAGAAGGGGCTTGTATCTTGACGTCTACCTTCGACCTAGATCAACCTAAGTTCAATGGCGCTACGCTGCAACAGTGGAATATTCGATTTCATACACCTTACAAGTTAATAGGATGAAGGTTCTTTTTAGGCCCTTATACTCGCCTAGCACTGAATGAGCTGGGTATTTGCCTTATCCACTATCAAATCAATGGCGGGTTAGCGGTTCCTTGAGTTATCCACTATCAATGCTTACTTAATTTCACTCGGGAAAGAATTGCCGTATCCTCCCCTAAAAGAACTCGTACTCTCTTATACTTACTAGTATCTGTTATATATATATAACAGATACTAGTAAGGAACTCGTACTCTCTTATACTTACTAGTATCTGTTATATATATATAACATATACTAGTAAGTATAAGAGAGTCATCTTCTCATTATTGTCTTGAGGGATGGTATCTCAGCTCGAAAGGAGTTAAATTACCGAGTGCTAATAATACACGGACGTCAGCAAAGAAAGGGAATTGGACAGGGCCCAGGATACTCATACTTCAACTTGGAACATGGAACTCGACTAGGACTAGGTACACCATTAGAGCGATACACACACTTCTAAAACAAAGGGGAAATTAGTTCCCGTGAATATCATCCCTTTCAACGAAGGTGCCCAGTCGAGACATACCTTTGTCTACCTTTCACTAACAATCCATGTAGGTGATCGGATTCAAGGGAAAAGAGATTGGGGTTGCTCCTAGGCGTGAACGCAATTCCTAATGCTCCCGGACTGAAGCTGTTCCTACAATACTAGCAAGCAGTCTCTTTTTTTCAAGAAGATAAGCAAAGAAGAACGTACCTTTCATCTAGTATAGTTGCAAGAGAGAGCAACTACTATTTAGGTGTTGGTGTTGAGATACATAGTAAGAGCAGTTAGGTGCCTATACTAGATGAAATGTATGTTCGAGAAGAAAGAGGGATGTTTCCTATGAATAAGAAGAATTATGTTTCCGATAAGCTTCCTATTAGGGCAACCAATACATTATCCGCAAAGTCAAACAGTACAACATTCTATTTCTTATCGAACTGGAAAACTCGTATTCCAGACCACTAGATTCCGCCTTTCGAACTCCCCTTGAAGAAGACACTTAAAACTCCCCTTGAAAAAACACCTATGTTCGAACGGCAGGGCTTGACCACTACGAACGAAGGGCCCAACTACTTTCACTTTAGGATCACAACGAACTATATGCTTATCTGGTGGATGCGCGTTCTTGGGCAGTTTGGTTCGGGCAAGAGCAGGTAGAGATAGGTTTGATGCGAGGCTTTGAAGCAGGGTGGATTCTGTAAGTAGTCGGGTTGCTAGTAGTAGGGTGGAAATAACAATTAGGATAAGAAGCCTTATCTCCTATTTATGAATGCCCACTACATTACGCTTGGGAAGAATCTCTTACAGGGTTTTGAAGCAGAAGTTGAATGATTTGTTTAAAAGGAGTCCATAGTAGTCCATGGTTGATTCTCTTTATACCTTGTTGTGATTCTGTGTTTCCTATGTTCAACTTTAAGGCTTAGTTTCCTTGCTTTCGGACAGAGGGATAAGAATAGTTCATCAAATAATATTTTATTTGGTGAAATAGTCTGGTCTTCAAGCTTATGGTCTCCATACTTTAGCTTGAGAGTTATGCTGGATCAGAGATATATATTAGGGCTGTTATAAGAGTAACAGCAAATAAAATATCTGGAGAAGAAAAAGAGCCCATTCGAGCTAATATAGTTGATAAGAAGTATAAGATTCACGTAAGGGAATAGAGGCTCTTGGATGTTAGGGCAACCCTTCCGTAGCAGGTCGATCCGGATTCCATTCATTCGTGTTGAGTTAAAAACTATTGATATAGTTGGAGTCGCTACACCTTCCCCAAAAAACAAGTGTTCCAGTGCCCCGGAGAAGAGAATGGAACGGGCTCATTGCCTAGTGTCTTGCTAGCCCTTCCATTTATAATAGTTCGGCTAGACTCCCATATCTTCTATCTTGGTTGGGCTTGGTGAACCTTTGTAGAATCTTATAATCCAACTGGTAAGGAAGGGTGTTAACACGGCAAACCGAGGTTTGTCTAATTGTTGTAGAGTTCATTCTTAAGAACTCTCAGTGAGTTGGGGATTTTTCAGTGAATAAAAAAGCTAATTGTCAATTAGCTTTTTACAACAAGGGAACAAACCTACCAACCACAACTAGTTGGTAGGTTGTGAGTTTTGTATCTAGACTAGAGTTTATATTGATAATTCCATGTTTTCTTTCTGTAGGTCCTATTCCTCAATGGCATTTCGAAGACGGGGTGTACTGGGGATTTATTACTTATTACCTTTAATACGATCTAGTGTGGCTGCTCAATCACTGGCAATGGCCTTTCGAATAGATAATATGATCTTCTATGTCAGATATAGATATGCATTTATTAGATTCATTACTGGGAAGAGAAGAAGGAAAAGAATGAAACTACGGCAAAACACCCCTTTGAGAATTCTTTAGTTTCAAGAAGTAGTACTAAGTAATAAATCCCCAGTACACCCCGTCTTCGAAATGCCATTGAGGAAACTGGGTACTCGGCCTTCAACATATATATAGTAGTTATAGAATGTAAGAGAAGCTACAGTTCGACTAAGAGCATTGTTTTATTATCTGCAACTCGAATAACATGACTGGTTAATAGATCGAATTGGCTGGTTCCTATGTAGTAGAGAATTAATTAGTATATGGTATAAATTAATAAGAGAGGGTGTGGGATAGAGTGTGAACCTCATGAAGCGTCTGACCTAACGAGTGCTCACACTATGGGTAGGAAAAGAAGCAAAGGAAGAATCCATCCCACTATTTTCTTAACCTACCGTAGTCACATCTAGCTACGAGGAAGAACAGCAGCAACCTAATCCTAGTCTTTTCTTTCCTTAGCTTCTATAAACTTCAAAAGAAAGAAACAAGATTTATTGCTAACGTAGCTAGATGATTGTGACTTTTATTCTTCCTCGTATCGAAATCCACTGCTAATTAAGTCACTATGTACAATTCATAAATATGCTCAGGTAGCACTGACGCCTTAGCTAACCTGGATCGGTCTATGCCCGACGAATCCTTTTACCAATCGAATGTACAGATCCCTGTCTTGTAATGGGGGTTGGGTTGCTCTCTAAATTGTATCGTCTTGGACAACCCCATCTTTCTTTCCGTTTAGGTGTAGGTGTTCTAATGAATGATTTGATGCTCTCTATCCTCTTTGCTATGCTGCTGCCGAACTCTCTAGACAAACATAGTAGAAACCATGGCTACCATAGCTTTGATGGAAGCACCTATTTACCATAGCGGAAGCACCTATTTGAATTAGTATGAACGAAAGGTACCTCTGACAAATATGAAGTGAGTCAACTAATACTTCTTGAAAGGGTTGAACCGGGGCGAGGAGAGGTCGACAAAAGGTATGATGCTAAGTATAAGTCGGATTTCAAAAGTGACTTGGCTTGATTCCAGTCCTGCCTATCCTCGCAAAGAGAATAAGTTGCTTCCTATATATTTATAAACTGATTGATCGTTGACGGCTTCCTTGCTTGCTCTTCGAGTCTACATAGAGGGATAGCGGCAAACTAGGGAAAGTAGTTTAGGTTCTTCTTGTATTTCCCACTACTTTGTAATTTCTTCTTATATTTCTGTAGCAAGAAGGAGCCAATGGGGTAGATCACTTTGGGAATTGGTCACAGCAGGAAGATGAAACTAGGGAAGAAACCGAATCCGGTCCAGGTTAAGTGCCATAAGGTAACTCTTTCCCTAGTTTATAATTTCAGAAAGAGGGGATAGAGTTATCAAGGAAGAATAGGACAAGCTTAAATCTTTTCTATTTCTCTCAAGAAAATACTTTACAATTTCAGAAACTCTATCTTTCATGACGCATATGAGGTTTATATAGTCCCTAAAGATACATTACATTAATTATATTCAAGATGGATTATTCTCTTTTAAGAAATCCTTTCAAGAACCAATAACCAATTTGGCTTATCCTTCCATAGACTTTTAATCCATTTTTTTTTCTTGATGTAATGATTCTCCCTCTTGATATAATGAACCTCTTTATGATACTTGAATAAGTTTAATTCCAACATTCTCTCCCCTTAAATTTGTTCTATCCAGCATGTCAAGTTTCTTTCAAAGTTGTTGAAATATTTCAAATTTGAGAGGTTTTGTAAGTATATCAGCCACTTGTTCACTTGTCTTGACATGATGTAGCTCCACTTCTTTATTTTTGATATGATCTCTTATGAAATGAAATCTTGTATCAATATGCTTCGATCTTTCATGATATACTAGATTCTTGGCTAAGGCAATAGCTGATTTGTTATCAATATAAATCTTGGTTAACTTCTCCTGTGGCATATGAAGTTCTTGGAGTGATCTTCTTAGCTAGATTGCATGACAAACACTAGAAGAAGATGCTATATATTCTGCTTCACAACTTGATAGAGCAACGATCCATTGCTTTTTTGAAGACCAAGAGAATGAAGATTCACCAAAATAAAATACAAATCCAGTTGTACTCTTCCTAAAATTCTTTTAGCGATATTTAAATTAGATGTCTTAGAAACTTCAATATATCTACTTATTAAACCAACTCTAAATAGTATATCAGGTCAAGTGCATGTCAAATACCTTAAATATCTAATTAGACTTTTATAATAAGTTGGATTAATGTATTTACCTTTACCTTCACATTCCTTGGTCAACTTGGTGCCATATTCAACAGGTATATATGTAGGATGACAATCTTCCATAGAAAACTTCTTTAAAACCTCATTTGCATTTTCTTGTGAGATAAAAAATCCTCCATTATCTTGTATAACTTCGATACCAAGGAAATAAGTCATTAAGCCCAAGTCGGTCATCTCAAACTCCTTTTTCATAGAGTGCTTAAAATTTTTAATCATAGTTACCATTGCTTGTAAATATTAAATCATCTATGTATAGACATACAAACAAGATATCTCCATTAGAGTTAGATTTCATTTAGAGAGCATGTTCATGTGGACATTTAGAAAAATCATTTTAAATAAAATAAGTATCTATTCGAGAATTTCATAAGCGTGGGGCTTGTTTAAGCCCATAAAGAGCTCTCTTTAACTTGTATAATTTGTCTTCTTGTTCTTGAATAATAAAACCAGGGGGTTGTTGAATATATACCTCTTCTTCAAGAACTCCATTAAGAAATACTGATTTGACATCCATTTATAAAATCTTTAATTTCATTTGAGCTGCTAGAGAGATAAGTAATCTTACTGTCTCTAATCGAGCAACTAGCGCAAATACTTCTTCATAGTCAATCTCATATTATTGTTTATATCCCTTTGCAACTAATCTGGCCTTATATTTCTCTACCTCTCCTTTTGTATTTTTTTTTGTTTTGAAGATCCACCTAACACCGAAAGCTTGGTGGTCTTCTGGAAGTGTAGTAAGCTCCCATGTATTCTTTTTATTAATGGCATGAATCTCTTCATTCATAGCTTATCGCCATTTTTCATCTTTATAAGCTTCTTCGAAGGTTAATGGATCATATATTGCAAAAAGATAAAATAAAGAAAGTTCATCATTGTTAGTATCAATCCTTCGAGTCATATCATATAGGTCATGAATCGGTTTTGTCCTTCTTATAATTGGACTTCTTAAATCATGTGACCTAGCTTATCTAGGTGATAATTCCGACAAAGCCACTTCGGTGCTTGCTTGTATTATATCATCTTCTTTTAAAGCTATAACTTTCTTATGCTGCTCATCACTTTTCTAGTTCCAAATCTGTTGTTTATCAAACTCAACATCTCTTGACATCACAACTTTATTTGTGATAGGATTGTAGAGTTTGTAACTACTGAAATTCTCTGGATAACCTAGCAAAATGAATTTATGACTTTTATCCTCTAATTTTATTCTTTTTTCTTCTGGTATCTTAGCAAATGCAACACTTCCAAAAATCCTCAAATGATCAACTCTTAGTTTTTGTAAGCTCTATGCTTATTCTAGTATAACATTACTAATTTGTTTTGTCAGAAATCTGTTAAGCAAATAAACTGCACAAGCAATAGCATCTCCCTAAAATTCTTTAGGAATTTTTCTTTCCTTTAACATGCATCGGACCATATTAAGGATAGTCCTATTTTTCCTTTCTGAGATACCATTTTGTTAAGGTATGTATGGCATGATGAATTGATGTAGAATTCCATTATTTCTATAAAAATTTTCAAATTCATTTGATATATATTCACCACCCCTATTTGTTCTTAAACATTTAATCTTACAACAACTTTGTCTTTCAATCAAATCCTTAAATTCTTTGAATTTGCTTAAAACTTCTTTCTTTTCTTTTAACATATAAACCCAAGTTTTGCCACTATGATCATTAGTGAAAGTAAGAAAATACCTGCTTCTTCCAAGTGATGCTGGATTGATAGGACCACAAACATCTGAGTGCACCAGATCAAGTCGATGCCATGCTCTTTTTGTTCTTCTAACTTTGAAAGGCTTTTTTCTTTCTTATTTACCCATGGCACATACTTCACATAATTTTGCTGGGCGATCAATTTTTGACATTCCTATCACCATATTGTACTTTTCTAGAAGTTTTAAAGCCTCAAAATTTAAATGAGCATATCTTGCCAAAGTATAGAAATATCCTTAATATTAGCTTTAAAACAATTTGATTGATAAAAAATACTCAAATGTAGAGGAAACATTCTATTCTTTGCCATTTTCATATGTGATATTAATATTTTATTCTTGTCATGAATTGAGAGAGCTATATCTTTCATCTCAATATTATAACCTTTTTCAAGTAATTGTCCCAAGCTTAAAATATTATTTTTCATATCAGGAATATAATAAACATTTGAAATATATAATTCTTTGCCATTATTAAGTTCAAGGAGAATTTTACCTTTGCCTCTTACTGGTCTTTGAGATAAATCACCAAATGTAATGTTCCCGAAATAATTTGTATCCATTTCTGAAAATAACTCTTTGATGCCACACATGTGATTTGAGGCTCCTATATCTAGGTACCACATTATAGACTGGTCCTCTTTCAAATTATCATAATTCATTAGTAAAACTTGATTTTTGTTCTTTTCTTCCTCAACAAAATTTGCCTTATCAACTTGATTGTTAGGATTATAATAACATTCATAAGAGTAATGTCCATACCTTTTGCAAACATAGCATTGTATTTCAGACCTTTTAGAGTTTCTGCCATGTCCACGACCTCGGCCACGTCCTCGACCATAACCTCGACATCTTTGGTTAGAATTTTCTCCAACATCTGTATTATTTGGAGATTCTTGATCGGTCTGATTTCTGCCTTCTCTTCCTCTTTATCCTCGTCCTCTTTCTCTTTGAGAATTTGATTCTTCTTTATTTTTAAGAGCAAACTTAGCTTGTAGTGCTTGCTCCATAGTTTTGTCTTTTCATCTTTTTGTAATCCTTTGTTCATGAACTTAAAGGGAATCCATAAGTTCTTCTAAAGATATTTTTTTCAAATCTTTAGGCTCTTCAATCACAACAACAATAAAATCAAATTTCGGATCTAGAGATCTTAATATTTTTTTATTACTCTCTGATCATTTACTTGTTCACCATTTCGTCTCATTTGATGAACAATATAAATGATTTTTGAGAAGTAATCAGAAATAGTTTCAGAAGTACCTTATTGTAATTTTTCAAACTCGGCTCGTAAAACTTGTAGATGAAGTTTCCTTACCTTATCAACACCACAGAATGCTTTTTGAAGCATTTCCCAAGTCTCCTTTGAAGTATTTGCTGGAGCGATGATCTCGAACATTGTATCATCAAGCCCTTGATAGATCGCGAACAAAGCCTTTTTCTCCTTCTTTCTTCTTTTTTTGAGTTGTTTTCTTCCTTCTACATTCACTGCTTCTTCTTCTGATGGACTTGGTTCAATAAATCTATCTTCTATAAACTCCCATACATGTTGAGAGTCTAGAAGAACCTTCATTTGGATGCACCATATATTATAATTTTTTTTTGTTAATCTGGGGATCTGGAGTTAGATGACACTTGAGGAAGAGGTCATAGCTTAATCTATGCTCTGATACCAAATGTTGGTTGATAGGAAGACGAGATAGAATTATCAAATAGAGGAAGAGTAGGACAAGCTTAAATCTTCTCTATTTCTCTCAAGAAAATACTTTATAATTTTAAAAACTTTATCTTTCATGACCCAACATATAGGGTTTATATAATCCCAAAAGATATATTACATTAATTATATTTAAAATGAATCATTCTCGTTCAAGAAACCCTTTCAAGAACCAATAACCAATTTGACATACCCTTTTATAGATTTTTAATCCTTTTTTTTCTATTCTCTCTCTTAATGTAATGCAATGAATCTCTTTATAATACTATTCCAACAACTCCTAACTCCTAACTCCTAACTCCTAACTCCCTCTTGTAGTTGAAAAGGGCTTAAGTACGGACAACGGAAGCAAGGTGTACTCATTACAAAGATCTTTGAGTTCGAAGAAAGTCCACCCGATCTTATGCGGGAACAAGAGAATCCACTGTGTGAGTAAAGTCTAGTTATGGTGCTAAGTAGTAGATAGAATCCGCAGTTTCAAGTAGAGTAACAGTTCGTTATCCAATAGGCTTCCCACAAACGGATTCTTATACCTTTCTTGCTTTCATCTATCTCGCCTATGCAATCCATCTCGCCTATGCTCTAAAAGGGCCCTGAAACTACTCTACTACATAATCGAAAGGGGTCACTCAACTTTCATCATGAAAAAAAGAGTAGAACCAACTAAACCGAGTTGCTTGTTCAAACTCACTAACTATATATCTAGTCTTTTGCACCCTTGCTCTTATGGAAGTGAAGTGGGCTGTAAACAGGTGAGCCCAAACTTTATTCCTGGGCTTGAAGAATCTATTGCTTACTCACCTTCTAAAGCAAGCCTCAGATCCAGCTTTAGATCTTTCTCTGGGTGACTCAACTACACTTGTAGAACAGCTTGCATGAGATTTTATTGACCAAGCGGGTAGAAAGTAAAGATGTTAGGCGTCAATGCCGTAGAACAGCCTTTCGAGGTATAAAGTAAGTGATTTGCCATTCTCTAAGTGGAGTAGAGGTTCCTGGATTTCCTTGTCTCCAGAAGTTGAATCCTAGTCGATTCGAGAATCAGTAATATCTTGTAAGTAAGTGGGCTTTGGATTTCGCAGAGTTATAGCTCTCTACTTGTAACCTTTGGATAGAGTTTCAGAAAGCTAGCTCGAGTTAATCCAGTTGCTCCCTTGGGATATTTGATGATGAAAGCAAAGTTCCCAGCTGTGGTTGGGATTACAGTTGGAGTTATAAATAGAGAAGATCCTTTTCTCTATTTATAACTCCAACTAAAAAGGTTCATCTGAGTCTAGCATAGGTAAGTAGTAGAATAAGTCATATATATATATATATATATATATATATATATATATATATATATATATATATATATATATATATATATATATATATATATATATATATATATATATATATATATATATATATATATATATATATATATATATGACTTATTCTACCTTTATTGCCCTAGTATCCCAGTCTCTTTTCTTGTTTTTCAAGGGGTTTTCTTGGTCTTCTCTGGCTATGACGGTTATTACTCTTAATTCATTATTTGCCTACATACTTGTGGCTTTAATGTTTGGCAGCTATTATGTATGTCATCCCCTACTGTATTCTCATAAGTCAGAATAGTCCTCAAATTTGATATATCTTAAGTGTAGATATATCAAATTTGAGGTCTCTGCACTCTTCTAGCCCTACTAGAACGAGTGCATAGGAACCCGACCTTGCTATCTTTCTTTCGCTGATTGGAAAGGCATCATTTGCTGTGACGTCAATTCCCTTTGGAACTACCCAAACACTAGAGCTATTGCTAACATATAATTGCTGAAGCAATTGCTAAAATATAATTGAGTGCCCCATAGTTTCAGGGGCTAAGCTGTCCGTCTTCGAATTCTGTCATCTCTTAGGAATTCATTGTTTAAGATGTGCTAAGTATAGAATTTTTCTAATCAGTACCCGTAACTACTTTTTGTCACGATTGATTCTATCATATACAACACTGTGCCCTTAAGTAACTTCTTATAGGGAGTTCGAGATTTAGTAATATTTTTTAAGGAAGGACTCGAATGGGCTACTCTGGTGTTACCAATCTCTTTTCGAGAGTAGCTACTTAAAAAGAAAGGAAAAAACAAGTAAGAGTCTAGACTAGGCGTTAGGGACTCTCGAAAAGGGGGAAACTCGAAAAGGGTAGGGGGCACGGCAGAGGATAAAGGCATAACAAGCAATAAGGTGTAGAGAGCCTAAAAAGTAATCGACCCGTAATTATGACTTTAGAGCGGGCGTGGCTACCATTAGAACACTTCAAGTAAACGAGTGAACGAACACACTGAAATAGATAAGGAAGAGGTCGTACTGAGAAGCCATCTAGTCTCAGTGCAAATAATACCCTAATTCTGGTATAGTTATAAAAGAACTCCCTCGCTTGGCACTGGTTACTAAGAAGCTGAGTCATTGAGATCAGCAAAAGTAGGTTAAGGGAACTGGTGAACTCTACATAGAACCAAAAGAAATAAGAAGCGCTCTAGCTTAGTGCACCCACCTAATACCCTAGTTTGCTTGGAGCGGGTGACAATCCGGAATAAGTCATATATATATATATATATATATATATATATATATATATATATATATATATATATATATATATATATATATATATATATATATATATATATATATGAGGAACTCCGCCACTTCCATTAGAGGAATTCCATTGCTATGCGGAAACACAGTGGCAAAGAGGGATTTCTATATTAGGGCATGACTCACGGATGGTAAAAAGCGATTTCTATGTCAGATAATTGGTTAAATCGAACCAGATATGATTGTTTTGATTCAACTCAAACTCACCTGATCTGAGTTGAACCGGGGGGCTTTCCGACCTACCCAATGCTTAGGTTGAGGAAGTCGTCCGTCCAACCCAATAGACTAGCGCTCGGGTTACTATTCATAATTAAAAAAATATAAACCATAATTATAAATAATCATTAAATTATGATGTTAGAATGAATAGTTAATTTAATAATAGTTTTAATTCATTTAATTAGGCATTTATGTTTCAAAAAGTTATGTATAAATTTTTAAGATGTAATTAGTTTTAAAATTAAAATCATGAATCTAAATTAGTTAATTTATGAAAAAATAAATTTGAGATTAATTACTATTTTATAATATTTTTAAATATTTTAAAATAATAAAATCTAATTTAGTAAGAGGGATCAAATTAGACTTTTACGTGAGTTAACTTGATTAGCTAGACTAGCTTATATAATCCATATGGTTAACTACAATATATATATATATATATATATATATATATATATATATATATATATATATATATATATATATATATATATATATATATATATATATATATATATATATATATATATATATATATATATATATATATATATATATATATATATATATATATCGAAGGAACTCCGGCACTTCCATTGGAGGAACTTCGTCGTTGTGCGGAAACACAATGGCAAAGAGGGATTTCTACATTAAGGCATGGCTCGCGGATGGTAAAGAGCAATTTCTGCGTCAGATAATTGGTTAAATCGAACCAGATTGTTTTGGTTCGACTCTAAACTCACCTAATCTGAGTTGAACCAAGGGGCTTTTCGACCCACCCAACGCTTGGGTCGAGGAAGTCGTCTGTCCAACCCAATAGACTGGCGCTCATGTTACTACTCATAATTAAAAAATATAAACCATAATTAGAATTAACAAATAATATACTAGTAACATTCATATATTAGAAAAATAGAAAATAATATATAAATTTTTTAAGCAATTAAAAATCTTTAAAAATAAATTTAAAATATATAGATGATAATTATTTTTGTTTTAAATTTATAAAATATTTTTATTGATTTTGCATGTAAAATATTTTTACATATTTTCACATGTAAAATATTTTTACATGTAAAATATTTTTATTGTCAAGCAACTTGTTTTTGCATATAAAATTAACCAATATATCCTCTGTGCAATCCTTTAAGCCTAATAGACACTGCTGAAACCATTCACTTGATTAATGAAAGAGCAACACATGAAAACTAAATCAGCTTCAGCTACTCTCTTGATGCATTTCATGCAACAAGATGATCATGCTTAACCATCTTGCTATATGAGGCTGCATTTTAGGTTGAATTGTATCCCCAGACCATCTGAGACAATTTAATTAATGATCTAGGTCAGATCAAGTCTATTGGGCGTCAACTATGCCTAGATTGGGTTAAACTGGGAATAGTCTAACCTAATCCCACCAAATACAATTGTGCAAGTGTTCACTTAAACAGGTCGTACTGGCTCCGCTCCAACTTCCCATGCTTGTGGAGCTCATGCTTCCTCTTCTTAGGCCATCCTTTGTCATCTCGTCTATCTTCTGGTCCAATTCCCCGCTCCAACTTCCCATGCTTGTGGAGCTCATGCTTCCTCTTCTCATGCCATCATTTGCCATCTCGTCTATCTTCTGGTCCAACTCCTTAATCTTCTCATCGCTGAACGGGTAGGTATTGGCTCCATAGGTAGACAATGAATGCATGGCGTTCCTTGTGCTAGTTCGACTGTAGGACCAATGGTAACAAGGGAGGGGAGGAGGACACAGCCATACCCTGATGGAGAACGAGAGGCATGGAAAGTGTGTTGATTCGATTTTGTCTTGTCAGGTATATATCCAGTAACCACTGAGTTGGTCAATGGCGATCAAAGCTTCTCTTCTCATGGAGCAGCTCATGCAGGAGTTCCATCTTTCGTGATTCAGAGCCAACTGTCTTCTCTATTTAGAGGAGAGATGACCATTTTCTCTCTATAGAATAATATCTCTCTGCATAGAAAGAAATATGCGCTTCAGAGTTATCATCTTCACTCTACAGCACATGCATTTGACCTATAGATAATTATAGATAATTAAACCCAACTTGAGTTATTTTCTTTCTTCTTTCTCCTTCAATTATGCATATGTCTTATAGATAATTAATTAAACCCACCTCAAGCATGCTAACTAGTAATTTTTATGCGATCTTGTGATGATCATATACAGAAAAGGAGAAGCCTTCTGACGTGCCAAGAAGCCAAACTTGCCAAAGCATGACACACTTCTCGTCCTCCCTTTTTGCTGGTTTTCTCCACCACTGTTGCGTCTAAATATGATTATTTCCACTTGGTTCTTTAGGTAAGTCTAATTTTTTCTCTATCTTATTGTTCTTCTCTATATTGATCGCTCTGATTTGAAATATCTAGTGGCTCGGATTGTTGAATCTTATATTTTGATAATAAAACCAATTGATATGTGTCTATGTTTTAATCTACGCTTTGACTGATGCAGAATGCTTTGATTAGGATGAGAGAATTAAAGCAGAAAAAATCATGTTGGGCCGGATGAACATATCAGAAGATTGGACATCAAGCTAGTGGATCGGTCGATGTATCGACAGAAGGCTTCGGGCCATGGATTTGGACATCGAGCCAAGAAGAGTGGACATTGCGCCAAGGATATCGGAGTTACAGAGTCAATTGGCCAATTGAGCAATAGGCCGTAGGAGAGGACAATGCACCGAAGAATCGGACGAAGCGTCAAGGGACCAATGACATGCCAGACAACTTGATTAATGCTTAGTATTAATTGTCTAGATCGAAGTATGTTTTACATGTGCAGGATTAACTATGATGGCAAGGCATGAAGCAAAATGAAGTCTTGGAGTCAAGGACACGATCACGTAGGGAGTTCGAGAGTTTGTCGGAAGTTCGAACATTCGTCGGAAGTTCTGGAGGAACCAGCCGAGAAGTCTCGGAGCTTACTAGAGAAGCTCATCGAAACTTGCTAAGAAGATCATCGTGAAGTCCAAGAGCTTGTCGGGAGTCCGTTGGAAGTTCGCCGAAAGCTCGTTGGAAGAATAGACATAAGGACTTGTTTAGCTTAGCAAATGTCTTAGGATTTCATAGTTAACACGTAATTGGGCTTGGATTTGGGCCAACCCAATTAGGGGCTAACTAGGCCAATGTAAGAACTATGTTAGGCCCAATAAGAAGCCCAAATAGTGCCCCGAGAAGTCTCACCATCGTGGCACAATCTTCGAGACTATGTCAGGTGGTGGTACCGCCCAACATTGCCCTCCCAGGCAGTGGTACCACCAGACCTGGGCGGTAGTACCGCCTAGGGCAATGTTAGCGTCAAACTGACACTGGGCGGTGGTATCGCCCGGCACAGGCAGTGATATCTCCCATGCCCGGGAAACCCAGGATGAGAAAGTTTTAGGCTCCAAGTTTGAATCAACTTGAAGCCTATAAATACCCCTCTCATCCCTAGTTAAAGTACACAAGCATAGAGAGTCTAAAAGCAATGAAACACTGCTGAAATCTTGTGTGATCTCCTCTCCCTCTTCTAAAGTGTTAGACTAGTTTGAGAGAGGAGTAAGTGAGTGCATGTAAGGGTTGTCTCCTAAACCCATGAAAAGGAGAAGAGGGGTGTAAAAGGTGATTGGCCTAAGCCTATTGAAAGAAGGCCTCTAGTGGACACATTGACCGAACCACTCTAAAAATCTGGTTTGCATTTACTTTGTGCAATTTATCTTTATTACAAACCACTTTAATAGCTTACTGCCTTCAATACATTTATGAACACGTGTTTCAAGTTAAGCATTTTTGAGTTCAGATTTTATCGTACGAAAGGTTTTTTTTCGAAAATGACATTTTTATCCGCTGCACTAATTCACCCCCCCTCTTATTACCGACCCTGATCCTAACACAGATCAAATTGCAACGTCAACCATTACTGTCCTATGAGTATGGAGAATCGAAATTAGTTTTTACCATCCATGGCCTTTGGTCCGCTTTCGGCAATGGAACGTTTCCATCTTGTGACAAGAATCTGCCGTCAGCTTTTAACTACAACCGAAGTAAGGTGTGTTTGGCTTTGACATAGATTTCTATTGTAAAGGTACCTTGCAAAATGAGAGTATGAGTTGTTCATCATTTTTTATCTTGATCTTCGATTATAGATGGACCCTTTGTTACGCGAGATGATTCAACACTAACACAGTTTTCGCTGTCCCAACAACGATTGCCACTCGTACTTGCAACATGAAAGTGATAAGTACGGCATGTGTTCCTTGTCTAAGTTCGATCAACTTTCTTACTTCACAGCAGCCCTCAACCTCAAGAAAAAAGTTGATATTCTCTCGAACCTAAATGCAAAAGGTATTATTCGTAATAACCGCAAGTATCAACCGAAGCTTATCTTCCAATACCTCAGAAGAGAAATAGGGTATAAACCAGCAATCCAGTGCAACACAAAATTAGGGAACCAACAACTGTTCATATCTGCGTCAAAAAATTAGGAAAGCAATTTATCAAATGTAAGGTTTCTATTAAAAGAAAATGTACTTCCCCTTCCATTATATTCCCTTGCTTTCCAATTTTCTAATATGTCAAATATCAGAAATCATGGTTGACATCCAAAACAATTGAAATCATATGTCAATTTGAATAGTCTGGTTAGACCAAGTAAATTAATTATCTTGTGCATTTACTTTTGAAAGATCAGACACAAGATTTGATTAACCATCTTTTTCTTGGTTGGAATTTTAAAATTTTATTTTAACGGAATCTTTGATATTTTGATTTTGACTAATTTTTTTATTTTGAAATTGACTAATATTTTTTATTTTCATTTTGACTAATACTTTTTTATTTTGATTTTTTCTAATATTATTTTTATTTTAATTTTGACTAATATTATTTTTCATATTAAATATTAGAAAAAGGTAATTTGATTAGTATGATCCATAGTTTAATCTTATATGCATCAAAAAGTAATACAAATTCTAGGAAGAACCAAGGTTCTAGATTTGATATGGTAAAATAATTTTGATTCATTCCCATCCAATCAATTTTTTTTTATAGAAGTCTTAGTATTTTTATTAATTTTGATATTGGTATATATATCAGTCCAGTCTATAATATCACTATTGTTTCTAAGGCAAAAATGAAGAATTCTATAATTCAAATATTTTCTATCCAGATTTTTATGGGTATCAATAAAATATCTTTTTTTTTAGTAATCATCAATAGTCATATTTAGCAATACATAAAACTATTCAAGTTTTAGTGTGTATGAGTCCTTACTAACTCTATAATTTATATATTCAT